>NC_062518.1:52452804-52494416 GCF_022655615.1 Tachysurus fulvidraco
AAATGTAAAAAACTGGTTTTCTGTAGAGATTTCACAAAAACACTGCAACATCATCAGCACAGTCACCAACCTGAACACTACAAGAACCACACAGAAACTCTGACCAGTCCTGTCTGCTCCTGACCAGTCCCAAACTTCTCCTGCTCAAAGTATCTCCATTCTCACCCACTGACACATGAAGTTTAACCCTTCACAGACACTCTTGAAGAAAGCTGACCAATATTACTGTCACCTACAGAATAACTGACCAATCCTGTCCACTTAAGCAGAACCTTTGAGAAACCCCACCACACCAACTCCTGCAAAAAGTGTGATCAATCCCATCCTCTCTTGAAGAACATTTGACCAATCCCTCATGACATACATTCATTACAGAGGTTTGTAGGCATGATAGTCTGGTACCACAAATTCATCCCACATTTTGCAGAGCTTGCTGCCCCATTGTATCAGTTACATCGGAAAGGTTTCACATGCGAATGGACAGAAAAATGTCAGCAGAGTATGGAGAGGCCTGAAGGTAGCCCTACAGAAAGCGCCTGTTCTGGCCCAACCAGATCTGAGCCATCCTTTTCAAGGGCAAACTCATGCCAGTTCTACAGGACTTGGAGCAAACTTTCCCAAAACTTTGATAATGAGCAGCGTGTGATCGCGTTTGCTTCAAGGAGCTTGAGGGGAGCAGAACTGAACTACTCAACCTCAGAGAAGGAATGTCTGGCTGTTGTGTGGGCAGTTGAAATGTGGCACCATTATTTGGAGGGTGTATATTTTGTAGTATACACTGACCGTGCAGCACTGACATGGGCCTTTAATTCACCAAAGACAACATCCCGGCTCACTAGGAGGACTCTGAGGCTACACCGGTTTCACTTCCAAGTTCAATATAGAAAGGGCAGAATAAATGTGGTACCAGATGCCCTATCTAGATCTGTGGAAGACCACACTGTTCTGGCTCATCATGGAATTTTAACTTACCAACATCTCTGGCTGAGATACGAGTTGCCTAAGAACAAGATGAGCAGGTAAAGGAATTAAGTTGGGTAGTTGATTGAAAGGATGAGACAAGTGATAGAATAAGATGGGAGATCCAGCAGGGTTACTCTACCAAATTATTCTGAACTCTGATGGTGTTAAGTACCAGCTGGTAGTCCCAAAATCTCTTACTCCCACTTTCCTAGGCTATTTCCAAGACAACCCCTTAGGAGCTCATCTGGGGGAAATTAAAACTCTTCTTAAAATCTTGGAGGTGGCCTGGTGGCCAGATGTCCGAAAGGATGTGTGGCAACATGTGAAAGAGTGTGTTGGGTGTCAACAGTACAAACCTTCTAATACCAAACCCCTGGGGTTTCTTCAATCAACTGAAATGAACGAACCTGGTCACATGCTTGGCATCGATCTCATAGGGCAATTTCCAAAAAGTAAGAAGGGCAACATCTATCTCCTTGTAGTGGTTGACTATTTCACAAAGTGGGTGGAGCTATTCCCTTTAAGAGATAGTAAAACTCCACACATCTCTCGGATTTTGAAGGATGAAATCTTCAATCGATGGGGCGTGCCCAAGTACATCCTGTCTCATAGAGGCCCACAGTTTCTTTGTCAGCTCTTGGTTGATCTGTGCAAAAACTGGGGCTTTAATCAGAAACTGATTACCAGTTATCAAACACAGACCAACTTCACTGAACAAGTCAACAAAACTCTGAAAAACAGATGGCTTCTTATGTGGGGGAAAATCACAGAGAGTGGGACAACTGGCTATCTGAGTTCAGACTCTGTAACCTTGCTACATTTTTAAGGCCCACAAAAATATTATGCATATACTTTTGCTTTTGTTATTGTTAAAAAGAGACACAGATTTGTTAATGCATGTATATATATATATATATATATATATATATATATATATATATATATACGTATATATATATATACTATATATATATAGATATATATATATATCTATATATCTATATATATATATATATAATATACGTCTATATATCTATATATTAATCTATATATATATATATTAGCTATACGTATATATACGTATATAACGTATATATATACGATATATATATATATATATATATATACTATTTATAGATATATACAATTCAAGTTTATTTGGTATAGCGCTTTTTACAATAGACATTGTTTCAAAGCAGCTTTACAGAACATAAACATAGAGCAGAAGGTAAACATAATTAATGATAAAGGAAATAACGAATTATATATATATATATATAATTTTATTTGTGTTTCAGGCCTTAATTTAAGTTCATCGTTTGTTTTGGGGTTGTAATTTTGGGGACTTTTATGTTGAAACCCTCACATTTCTACAATGACCGAGGTGAGTAACTAAATATGGACTAACAAAAGACAGTCAGCTACTGTAAGTGGTGAACAGTTTGTATTTGTATTTACTATTGCACTGTGGGGGCAAAAAGTCTTTGTGAAAACTGAAAAAAAAAACGTAACCACCCGTGAACAAAGGCGTATGTTACGTCCCGTATTGTTTTCTCTCTCTCTTTCCTCCTTTATTCACTGTCCCGCCTTGCAGGCCCTGTGATTGGATGATTCAGCCGCCAGTCATCATTCCATTAACCACTCCAGGAACCAATCCGGTGTTATTGGCCAGGTATAAAGACCCGGATGTGACACGAGCGCGAGAGAGGGGCGTTGACTTACCTGGTTGTTTGCTCACCTGCGTTTGCTTATCTGTTTTGCCTTGGTTTATTTCTAATTCTGTGTTTAGTTATTGTGTGTTAAGTGGTTCGCTTTGTGAACTGTTCTATACAGTTATCGAGGTCTATGCTGTGACTCGACTGTCACTTTAACGGTGCCTATTCCATTCCTTCTCCGATACATAGTGATTGGGGACCAGGTTAGTATGTCACGTGACTTACATTTCATCACGCAGAGCGAAACTGTTTAGACACACTAGGTTATGAGCGGATGCCAATCCTTGTACTTCTGTTATTAGGCAGCGTAGTTAGTGGCGTTCTATGCTGAAGATGTTGCTTTCCTGTTTTCATTTGTTTCTTAAGTATTCGTACATGAGATTTAGTTGATGTGTTTTTTTCACGTGTTACGTCCGCATATCCTCTAGGACCCATAGCTGGACGTAACAGTGTATATCGTTAGCTCCTATTTGAAAAAAAATCCTACCTTCGAGTACCTATGCTTGTCTAAGAGCCTAACATTACCTGCGATGTCTGGCACCCAGGCTCCCAAAATATCTAACCAGTGCTGCTGAAGCCCTAAAGGCCAAGCTAATTCACATGCCTTAAGATGAAGTCTTCCATTACCAGAGCTCTATAGGTTTCTCAGCTGGTGCTTCACTGAGGAGAGCAAACCTGGTAGACACGTGATGTCAACCAAGACAGCCCCACAACATCCAGAGACTTGAGGTATTCAGGGCGGATCTCATCCACCCCCGGTGCCTTGCCACTGAGGAGCTTCTCAACTACCTCAGTGACCTCAGCTTAGGGAATCGACGAGTCCACAACTTAGCCCCCGCCCTCTGCTTCCTCAGTGGAAGACATGTCGGTGGGGTTGAGGAGAATCTCGAAGTATTCCTTCCACCATCCGAAGATGTCCCCAGTCGAAGTCAGCAGATTCCCACTCCCACTGTAAACAGTGTGAGCAGGGCACTGCTTCCCCCTCCTGAGGCGCCGGACGGTTTGCCAGAATTTCTTCGAGGCCAACCGAACTCCTCCCAGGCCCGAGTTTTTGCCTCCGTAACCACCCGGGCTGAAGCTCGCTTGGCCCTTCGGTACCTATCAGCTGCCTCCGGAGTCCCCCGAGCCAATCAGGCTCGATAGGACTCCTTCTTCAGCTTGACGGCATCCCTTACTTCCGTAGCCCACCACGGGATCGGGGATTTCCAGCACGACAGGCACCGGAGACCTTATGGCCACAGCTACGATCCGCCGCGTCGAGAATGGAGGTGGAGAACATGGTCCACTCGGACTCAATGTCTCCAACCTCTCTCGGAATCTGATTGAAGCTCTGCCGGAGGTGGGAGTTGAAGTTCTCTCTGACCGGAGATTCTGTCAAACATTCCCAGCAGACCCTCGCGTACCCACGTACCCTCAAATGTTCCCAGCAGACCTCCTAAAGAGTTTAGATTAGACCAGCAGACCCTCACGTACTGTGAGGGTCTGCTGGTCTAATCTAAACTATTTAATAAATACATGTTCTATTATATTTGTCCTAAAAACTGATTTGAAAGTTGATATTTATTATATATCATATATAATATAATCATATATAATTTAATCTTTTACTCTGCTGCCTGCGAACTTATGTACATTAGAGAAAAACAGGAAGTCGCTCACATTCTGTCTCTTCTACATCCTGTTCCTCAGTGATGACATCATCATAATCTTCTGGATTGTCTAATGAACAAATAAATGAATAAGTAATGAACCACTGTGTGTGTTGGTGTTACAGTAAAATACTGAGTTACAGGGTGGTGTGATGAAGCAGCATTTTTAAATAATCTGTAAAATAATAAAAGAATTTAAGTTCCTGTGAATGAGCTGTTACTATAGAAACCACAATGTATTGGATCATTAATAGAAACCTGTGGTTTACATCTGCAGTACTGTCAGAGCTGCTGTTATAGAAAATTAATCAACACCTACTGACCAATCAGAACACAGAATTCAACAATGTACTAAAATGGAATTTAGTCACAAAGCTTGAGTTTTACTGTATTACATTTTAAGGTAAATAAATTCCTTCCATTTTCAAAAAAAACTGACCTGTGATGATGTTTGTGTTTGTTTCAGTGGTAACTGCATCGTCACAGTTCTCGGACACGTCCTCTGTCAGGACGTAGAGATAAAAGCTATTAAATCCACATCAATGTCATTAATGATCATTTGGATGCTTGTGGATGCTCGACGCTTGGAAGATGAACCCTTTACAGCTGAGGAGCTTGCTGGAATGAGCTTAATGGGAACACCTACTGTACATTTTTACTCGTGTATGTTTCTATGTAACACATTAATATAAGATTAAAACACAATATATTGGAACCAATTTAATTATAAGTGTGTTATTTCTTTTGCTCCCTCTTTTGAATTAGAATGAAATAACAAAGCTCAAAAACTTTGAATAACAAAGAATAAAAAACATTTAAAAATCGTTCGTTAGGAATTAAAGTGTCTAACAAATTAAATGTAGTAATACCAACCATGTTGACTTCCCGGGCTCCATGAGGGAAGCAGCATATAAATCATACAGAATGATGGTTTTTGAAAGATATATCCATAATCCATTATATAATCATATATATATATCCATTTGTCTCAATTAAGAAGGCAGTTAAGTTGTTTGTTTGTTTTTTTAAGTAAAGTGAAGAGATATTACCCAGCATCAGCATGCAATGCCACCTTAAGCAACTATGCAAATGTAGTTCCTGCACTTTCAAAATAAATCTCGCATGTTTCGACTACATTTACATTACATTTACAAGCATTTGGCAATTCCAAGAGATAGACGGCTGAGAAGCCAATGATGGCATGACCTCATTTTTGGAACCCGCATTTGACTGACATTCACTCCTTCCAATACAAGAAATGGGCCGGACCTATACAGCTGTTAGCCAATAAGCAGAACGATTCCACGCTATGCGGCATGCCGTATGTTCTTTGCCTGTGTCTGCGTGAACTGGATGCGCAAAGGAATTCTTGCGTAATCCCTGACCTTTTGTCCCTCTCACAGCTCAGGGTGTCAAGTTACAGGCCTGTTTTCACACCAGAGTGATGGAGAGAGAGTCTAGGCTTATTTATGGCTTGTCAGACTGAGCCTGCAGCCTTTTATATCAAGTTATAAGTAAACAAGTACACAAAACGCTGCACACCCGACGACCAGGGCCGTAGAAAAATATTCATATAAAATACATTTTTGGGTCTTTTGACTTGAATGTGAAAGCCGTTAGTCAGTCAGTTGTTATTTGGTCCCCTAACATGTTCCAGAAAAATAAGATTAATCAGTTTATCAGGTAAACAACCAGGCGGAAATGAAACCTGCATTCAACACCCTGTAACTTGTGCCAGTAAGGCCTAGAATCAATCTGAAAACTAGAGTTATCTAGTTAGAGAATCTCTTCTTTCAAATGAGACCAGGCTCACACCTGTATGTCAAAGTATGTGGGAGCTGTACCACTTTTTGTTGGGCAGTCATATAGGCGGAGATCCTTAAGAGGTTTTAAGGACTTTAACTATGACATGTTTGACCAAACTCAGGTTTATTGGGTACAATGGAAGCAAGACTTCTTCAGGGCACAAATACTAATGCTTAAAGGTATGTAACTTAAGCAGTAGCTGTTTTATCATAACTTGTTCACTGCACAATATAAACAAATGAGTGATATATAGTTTTGTTTCTTATTTTGTTTCTATAATTTTTCAGAGAATAAAGAAGACATAGAGCAGGAGTTGTCTAAAGGCAAACGACTCCGGGTAGCACCTCTTAAAAAAACATGGTCATCGCCACCACATACTACTTGTTACTTGCTAAAAGAGAGAGCGGTAGCTAAGACCAAAAATGTGTGTTGTAAAGGTTATGTTGTGTAACGTTATTTGTGCACGTGTGCACATTTCTTTATTAATTAATTGCAATTCTCTAGAAATTTAAAAATTAATTGCAATTCTCTAGAAAATTGTCTTGGTCTTTATTTAACTATAAATATATAATTGATAATTGTATGATAATATGTCTTGATAATAATATGCACTAAGAAATGTGATATGTTACAAATGGGTTTTGTTGTGGTCTTGCTGGGATTATACTAGCATCATAGACAACATATGTTGACCAGCACACCAGCATCCCAGGCTGGTCAGCCAGCACACCACCATCCAGCACTTAATGCTGGACCAGCATACCACCATCCCAAGCTGGTCCCAGCATGCAAAACATACCTTATACTGGACCAGCCAAGAGATTGACCTCTTACTCCCTTGTAGTTGCTGAGCCCAGCTCTGCTCTGTGATCTGCCTGAAGGTGAATGTCACAGCGGCGCTCCTGATTGACCGGCAGATGGGGTTTGGATGCCCCACATAGCACTCTGTTCCAGTGGAGTTAACCATGGTACTGAGGAATCTGAGCTTCAAACACATTTTAAGGTCATGTTCTGACTGATATTGGTGATGTCTGTATACATCCTCTTTACTACATACCTGTTGATGTGGTAAATGTAATGCAGGTTTACAAGGAGAAATGCAAAACCACACTGCTTTTGTTTGATGCATTAAAATGTATAATAGTTGATTAGTTATCAGCATTAGATGATTAATAAGGATTCAGAACATAGACTCATTTCTGCTGTGCAAAAGACATGAGAGACTTCTCACTTCTATGTGGTCAAGGCCATACTGCTAATTTTACACTTCCTGTTTTAACTGTGAGGGTGTGAATGTGATCTATAGAGTGTGTTCATTATAATGAGACACACTGCAGCAGTCGGTCAGTGTGTGTGTTAGCTCTAATTCTCACTTTGGATTAATGTGTTGGTCCTCAGGAAGAATGCAGTTGTGTTTTCTTCTCCTCCTCCTTATACAGCTTCATGTCACTGAAGGTGAGTCTGCTGATCTCTCTCTCTCTCTCTCCTCTCTCTCTCCTCTCTCTGTCTCTCTCCTCTCTCTCTCTCACACTCTCTCTCTCATCCCTGTTTAATATTATTTCAGGAAATGCTGTATGTTAAGATTTTATCTTTAAACCATAAAGTCATTCACTAATCTTACTTATTATATGAAAATATAAAGTTTTCACTGATCAACTAAAAGTATTTGAGTTTTGAGTTTTTGCTGCCAAACTGAATGTAAATAGAAAAATAAACGAGAGAAAATGTTCATTATTGGACTTTAATAAAACCTGCTTAACACTTATTAAGTAAGAACTTTCTGCCAGGTCTTTATTAATCCCCGTCTATGTCCTGGGTTCATGTAGAACACAGAGTCTCCTTCATCATGATGGCTGTTCTGGTTGTTCCTTCCTCGTCCCCCTACACCTTCCTCTCGCTCTCTCATTGGCTGTTACTCATCGAGGTTCTTTTAGCGTCGTACATGTGGTTACATCACAAGACTTTGTACCAATCATGTCAAAGATACATGAATCACTGGGGTGTGTGTAAACTCTTCACAGAATGGGTCACGCCCCTTCTGTCATGATCCTCTACAATCTCCTTATTTGGATAAATTTGAGAAATGTTTGCTTTTTTATTGCCTTTAGAGTCTGCATGACAAGCCTCTAAACATTTTTGCCTGACTCTATATAAATGTTATGCAGGGCTCTTCAGTTTTGAAGACAGGCAAGAGTGACATACTGTAAATATGCCGCCCGTAAATAAATAAATAAATTATGACATAAAACATTAAAAAAAACTTAATATTTGAATTAAACAAAACATATTAAATTATACAATGTATTGCTGGTGGTTAGTGGCCTTATTTTTCTGAGATTTAATTTATGATAAATTCATTATTTTATAAAATGTCAAAAAACCGGGGCCCCTGGCACCATCTCTGGGCCCCTAGTTGAGAACCACTGGCCCTAGACTACTTGTTCTGAGCAGGTGTTGTCAGTGAACAGGCTGTAAAACGTTTGGCTAAGTTACAGACACTCATGAAAAACTCATGCTGATTATCTGGGAAACGTCTCTAACAGCAGTCACAATGTCATTGTTTGTGTTGAAGAAGTTGTGAATTTGTTGTAACATTTTCTCTGTGGGTGAACAAGGATGATGCTGAACAATTCCAGGATAAGCTTTTTTTTCATTGGATGTTGCATTAAATCTTACACAGATACAATAGTGCTATTTTCTGATTGGCAATTGTGTAGCCTCTTTGTTTGATTGGCTGATAAGTGTCAGGCTCGACTAAGAACTCCAGGGGAGATGCACTTGATTCCTGCCCGATTCCATACAGACAAGGGTGTGGACAGATACATTTTGTGCGCTGCGGCTTATTAAATAAATGATATACAATAAGTTTTTCTGCTTGAGAAATACAATGTGTGTTGGGAGAGCGTGACAAAAGGCAGAAATGGGGACTGTCACACTCAATGCGTGACACTTGAGAGCCCTGGTTATGTGAGGAAACCACATGGTTGTAGCTGTGTGCTGTGAGCTTAACACCATACTGCAACATGATTTGTCTGTAGTTGCAGATGATGCAGTCTGCTGCTTATTTAAAAATACAGTACAATTGCACACTTCTTTCTCTTTCACCTACCAGTTGTGGATATTACTGAGTTATCAACATTTGTGATTATTGGACACATGTATGTTGTGGACATTAGAGAGTTGTGGAGTTACAGGATGTCTGTAGTTCTGTAGAGTTGCTGCAGATGGTGAACTGCTCATTATATCTTATGACATTAATCTGATGTTGTAACATAAGTATACATACTGTATGTTGATTAGTTCATGCTTCAGATTGCGCAATGAATCAACTCAAAGTGGACGAAACTCTTTAATTATAACTTAGTAAACATCTCTCTCCTTGCAGGCATACCAAGAAGTTTTTTATCATCCACACCAGAGATAGCAACAACTTCACCTTATTCCAGACCAGGTACCACACACCACTGATACACACTCGAATGAAAAGTCTTAGTTTTAGTGTTAGTAAGTTATTCAATGCTCTACATTACTTCTGATTATTTAAAGATGAGCTCATTATGTTCTCCTGTTCTCCTAACATTTCCAGGAACAGAACTTTCTCTTCTGTGTAAATGATCTCAGTTATACAAGTTATTCAAGAGTTATACAGTTTTATAAGAAATAACAATATACAAACACCTTATCAATCATCATATTCAACTCTTCTCATCAATTATACAATCCATCACTCTTTCCTTTAAAACAGGCAAAGTTCAGTGAAACACGATTTAAGGTCATGTTCTGACTGATATTGGTGATGTCTGTATACATCCTCTTCCCTGCATACCTGTTGCCGTGGTAACTGTAATGCAGGTTTACAAGGAGAAATGCAAAACCACACTGCTTTTGTTTGATGCATTAAAATGTATAATAGTTGATTAGTTTATCAGCATTAGATGATTAATAAGGATTCAGAACATAGACTCAGTTCTGCTGTGCAAAAGACATGAGAGACTTCTCACTTCTATGTGGTCAAGGCCATACTGCTAATTTTGCACTTCCTGTTTTAACTGTGAGGGTGTGAATGTGATCTATAGAGTGTGTTCATTATGATGAGACACACTGCAGCAGTCGGTCAGTGTGTGTTTAGCTCTAATTCTCTCTTTGGATTAATGTGTTGGTCCTCAGGAAGAATGCAGGTGTGTTTTCTTCTCCTCCTCCTTATACAGCTTCATGTCACTGAAGGTGAGTCTGCTGATCTCTCTCTCTCTCTCTCTCTCTCTCTCTCTCTCTCTCTCTCTCTCTCTCTTGCTCTCTCTCTCTCTCTCTCTCTCTCTCTCTCTCACACACACACACACACACACACACCTACACACACACATACACACACTCACACACACACACACACACACACACACACACACACACACACACACACACAGAGAAGTAATTTATACTGAAGTACGTGTCCCTTAGTGACACCTGTTTTCGGATTGCATAGGAAACTCTTCCACAATCCCACTAAGGAATGTGTCCTAGTTTGCATGGGTTAGTTTTGAAGATGATCAACTATCAGAGTTGGTCTTCCCATGAACGCAGGTGTCCTTTCAAGTCCCGGGGTCTTCTAACAAAGGATCCACTTCAAGTTCTTTTACCTAATCTATTGTTTGAATTTTTAAATGATGGAGTCAGACTTAGACCTTCATTGTCTTTTCAGGGTCCTCACAATGGGAGGCCTTGTTTTTATTAAAAGCAATGCAATACAGATAGATGTATGTAAAGTAAAATAAAAGAAAATTACAAATAAAATCTCCCTTGAATAATCAAACGGTATTAGAATAAGTAAAAGTAATTAAAATTCAAAGATTATAACAAAGCATGAAACACTCTCCAAGTGTAAGCTTGTGTTTGTTCTATGATTCACACAGAGCATAAAATGCACTGAGCCTGTTTACACTAGAATGCACACACAATGTAATTCAAGACAAGCTTTTATACATTTCAAGCCTTTCACCGATTCACTATTCTTATTGACTTTAATATCAACACTCTTTTCCATTCCTCTCTCACAAAACCGACATCCTCCACTATTCCTCTCTCAAATTCGGTGACACTGTGTCAGCAACCATTTGTATTCATTTTAGGGTACAGTATACTTCCTTTCAAAAGGCACAATCTTGCAATATCATCTTAATAACTTAGTCCTTCCCCCACATGCATTGTGGTTTCCCTTTATGGGTTACAGATATTCATCAGCGACATTGTCAGCAGTATCCTATGAGCATTGAGGGATTTTTTAAGAGAGCTTTCATATAACACACTCAACACATCTTATCTTTTAACAACACAAGCAATATTACTGCATACATATTTTGAAAGCAAAGTAAATTAAAAAAATTAAGAAAACTTATCACTTTAATATTCTTCATCTTGATCATTTCTTCATTTCTGTGTTGGTACAGAGTCTGATACTTTTTCATCCATTGATTTTTTTAAGCTTCATATTCTTCAAATCATTCACCAGTTGTTTAATTTCTTCTGTTGCCAGTTCTTTTTTCTTCTCTTTGTCTCTGTCTCCTAGCTCTATGTTGTCTGGTATTTGTAGTCTGAATCTCACTTTTCTTTTGTATGGGAATATGAGAGCAGGGTTTTTGAAGTTGGATAGCATTGGTAAGGTTGCTCCATTGAGCATGAACTTAACCATTCATTTCCTTCATCATCCATTTTACTTACTCCTACTAAAGGTCCCATTCTTACAACAACACACACACATATTACTATCTCAGGAAATGCTGTATGTAAGATTTTATCTTTTAAACCAGCGGTCTCCAATCTTATCCACAAGGGGCCGGTGTGGGTGCAGGTTTTCATTCACACCAAGCAGAAGCCACACCTGATTCCACCTGTTTAATCAGCTGTTCTTGGCTTATAGTAAACTTTGGTGTGGCTTCTGCTTGGTTGGAATGAAAACCTGCACCCACACTGGCCCTTTCCGGATAAGATTGGAGACCCCTGTTTTAAACCAAGTCATTCACTAATCTTTCTTCCCACTTCATAGTTTTGCTGCCAAACTGAATGTAAATAGAAATATAAACATGAGAAAATATTAATTATTGGATTTTAATCAAACCCGCTTAACACTTATTAAGTAAGAACTTTCTGCCAGGTCTTTATTAGTCCCCATCTATGTCCTGGGTTCATGTAGAACACTGAGTCTCCTGCATCATGATGGCTGTTATAGCTGTCAGCGGTGCGGACAGATAATTTTGGGCGCTACAGTATATTAAATATATGATAAATAGTAAGATTATCTGTGTGACAAATACAATGTGTGGCAGAAGAGCATGACAAAAGACACTTGAGAGCCCTGGTTATGTGAGGAAACCACAAGGCTGTAGCTGTGTGCTGTGAGCTTAACACCATACTGCAACATGATTTGGCTGTAGTTGCATATGATGCAGTCTGCTGCACACTTCTTTCTCTTTCCTCGACCAGTTGTAGATATTCAGACTGTATATTTATTCAGACTGTATATTTATAATAACACCGTCCAGTGTCACCCATATGAGGATTAGGTTCCTCTTCAGTCTGGTTCCTCTCAGGTTTCTTTCTTCTATTCTAGGGAGTTTTTCCTTACCACTGCTGCCTGAGACATCTCAGACTTGCTCATTGGGGGAAAAATACCAACACATTTAAACATATCTAATATTAATCTTGAATTTTGTATTCTATCAAACTTTATATTATTCTTTATAATAACCTTTTGTTCTATGTTTATGTTCTGTAAAGTTGCATACAAATGTTATACAAATGTTCTGTATACAAATAAACCTGAGTTGAATTGAATTACCGAGTTATCGACATTTGTGATAATTGGACACATGTAAGTTGTGGACATTGGTGAGTTGTGGAGTCACAGGATGTCTGTAGTTCTGTAGAGTTGTTACAGATGGTGAACTGCTCATTATATCTTATGACATAAATCTGATGTTGTAACATAAGTATACATACTGTATGTATTTTGATTAATTCATGCTCCACATTGTTAGTACATTAGGACATCAGCTTACAGCAAAAACCCCACACTAACTTTATCTGCTTCACATCCTGTAGGTTTCACCACCCCCATTGCACTATAATGAAACAACTGTACACCCTAAAATACCTTCTGACACAGGTAATGATCAACACAATACATTAACATCTGTTCATTTAAATTGCACTTACTCTCTTCTTCTGTCCTGTTCATTTACTGTAGTTTAAGTCTATGGTTCTTTTAATTGTGATGGATTTTGTCTCACATTTAACAAAAATCCACCAATCTCAAAACATTAAAATACACAATAAGAACAAAAAAAAAACATTTTTAGTGAATTGTTGGCCTTTTGTAAAGTTTATTCATTTACTGTGTATGTACTCAATACTTGTTTGGGGCTCCTTTTGCTTTAATCACTGCTTCGATTCTGTGTGCCATGGAGGTGATCAGTCTGTGGCATTGTTGAGGTGCTTTGGCACTGCTGAGGTGTTAAATAGAAACATAAACAGAAGAAAGAGATCATTATTGGACTTTAACCAAACCTGCTTAACACTTATTAAGTAAGAACTTTCTGCCAGGTCTTTATTAATCCCCGTCTATGTCCGGGGTTCATGTAGAACACTGAGTCTCCTTCATCATGATGGCTGTTCTGGTTGTTCCTTCCTCGTCCCCCTACACCTTCCTCTCGCTCTCTCATTGGCTGTTACTCATCGAGGTCCTTATAGCGTCGTTCATGTGGTTACATCACAAGATTTTGTAACAATCATGTCAAAGATACTTGAAACACTGGGGTGTGTGTAAACTCTTCACAGAATGGGTTACAAATGTGCTTACCCGTGTGGTGTGTTCACACTGTCATTAGAAGTGTGCACCAGCAGTTAGCCCCTTCTGTGGTGTGTCACTATAATAGAAGTGGGTTTCGTTGTTCAGAGTGAATTAACACTTGACCATGTGCGTGACAAACGAAGAGAGACCTTTACATTCAAACTCACAATCTCATGTGGATAAATTTGAGAAATGTTTGCTGTTTTATTGCTTTTAGGGTCTGCATGACCAGCTTCTAAACATTTTTGCCTGACTTTTTAGAAACGTTATGTGAGGAAACCACATGGCTGCAACTGTGTGCTGTGACCTTAATACCATACTGCAACATGATTTGTTTGTAGTTGTGGATGATGCAGTCTGCTGCTTATTTATATATACAGTACAATTGCACACATCTTTCTCTTTCACCTACTAGTTGTGGATATTCAGACTGTATATTTATTCAGACTGTATATTTATCATCACACCGTCCAGTGTCACCCATATGAGGATGAGGTTCCCCTTGAGTTTAGTTCCTCTCATGGTTTCTTGCTCCCATTCTAAGAAGTTTTTCCTTACCACTGCTGCCTGAGTCACCTCAGACTTGCTCATTGGGGAAAAATACAACATATTAAAACATATCTAATATTAATCTCATCTAGAGTGAGGAGCTCGGTCACTCGGGAGGAGCTCAGAGTAGAGCCGCTGCTCCTCCACATCGAGAGGAATCAGTTGAGGTGGCTCGGGCATCTGTTTTGGATGCCTCCTGGACGCCTCCCTAGGGAGGTGTTCCGGGCATGTCCAACCGGGAGGAGGCCCAGGGGAAGACCTAGGACACGCTGGAGGGACTATGTCTCTCGGCTGGCCTGGGAACGCCTGGGTATTCCCCCGGAAGAGCTGGAGGAAGTGTCTGGGGAGAGGGAAGTCTGGGCATCCCTGCTTAGTCTGCTGCCGCCGCGACCCGGCCCTGAATAAAGCGGTAGAAGATGGATGGATGGATAGATGATATTAATCTTAAATTTTGTATTCTATTAATCTTTATATTATTTATAATAACTTGTTGTTATATGTTTATGTTGTGTAAAGCTGCATACAAATGTTATACAAATGTTCTGTATACAAATAAACTTGAATTGAATTACTGAGTTATCAACATTTGTGATTATTTGACACAAGTAAGTTGTGGACATTAGTGAGTTGTGGAGTTACAGGATGTCTGTAGTTCTGTAGAGTTGTTACGGTTAGTGAACTGCTCATTATATCTTATCACATTAATCTGATGTTGTAACATAAGTATATGTATGTTGATGAATTCATGCTCCACATTGTTAGTACATTAGGACATCAGCTTACAGCAAGAACCCCACACTAACTTTATCTGCTTTACTTCCTGTAGGTTTCACCACCACAGTGCACTATGCTGAACCAACCGTACACCTTAATACAACTTCCTACACAGGTAATGATCAACACGTACATTAACATCTGTTCATTTGCACTTACTCTCTTCTCCTGTTCTGCCATCATTTACAGAAAAAGAAAGTCTCTTGAAACTATTCTGTATAAATGATCTCTATATAGATTCTATATAAAGAGTGAAGGTGCACTTCTGGCATCATTGACCTGGGTTCCCATCTTAGGTAGCGTCTTTTCTCCCTGGCACAATTATATTGCATAGGAATCATTAAACAATTCCACAGTAAAATTGGCTGATCTTTAATTAGAGTAGCTCATGCTGAAGTGATCTAAATGAGTTTTATCAACTAAAATGTTTATATATATTTTCATTTTATGATGAATTGAAATGTGTCCACTGGGGCAATTACAGTATATTTCCACATCTGGTGATTTGAGAGGAATTACTAAGAAATTCCCCAGGAGAATTGGCTAATATTTATTCTGAGTTTAGAGTAGTTCATGCTGAAGTGATCTGAGTGAGTTTTGTCAACTAACATTTTACATTTTTTTTTATGACGTCTTAAAATGTAGCTTGTGGAAAATCTATATTGCCAGATGGTGGCCATATATGGTGAATTAGGTGGTGAATAAGAAGAAAAAAAAATCCAAAGTAAAATTGGTTGGAATTTATTTTATCTATACATTAGGTCATGCTGAAGTGATCTGAAATGGTTTATAAACTAATAATTAGTATCGTATATTTATAATAGATTTTAATCCATTTTACTTTTTCTCTCTCTCACTCACTCATTTTCTACCGCTTTATCCGAACTACTCGGGTCACGGGGAGCCTGTGCCTATCCCAGGCGTCATTGGGCATCGAGGCAGGATACACCCTGGACGGAGTGCCAACCCATCACACACTCACTCTCATTCACTCACACATTCACACACTAAGGAAAATTGAGATGCCAATCAACCTACCATGCATCCTCACCTTTGTGTCTAAGACCTTTTTGTATATGAAATAATTCTATTGGAATCTATCATCTCACCCTATAGGTCTGGTATATCACAGCCGTCCCTGAGTGCCATAATATCTGTCGTTTTGAATGGTATATTTAATATGGGTAGTCGGTACATCAGGTTCCCCTACACTGTGCGAGAACAGGCAATTTGAGAAATGTTTGCTTTTTATTGCTTTTAGTACCTGCATGACAAGCCTCAAAACATTTTTGCCTGACTCTTTAGAAACATTAAGTGAGGAAACCACATGGCTGTAGCTGTGTGCTGTGAGCTTCCCACCATATAACATGATTTGTCTCAATTTAAAATGCAATTTGCAGCAATGTCTGGTTTCCCAAATGTAATCAGCACAATTGACTGCGCTCATGTTGCTATAAGGGCACCATCTGAAAATGAATTTGCTTATGTTAATAGAAAGAATGTGCATTCTATTAATGTGCAAATCATATGTGACTCCAACATGACCCTCACAAACATTGTGGCATGCTGGCGTGGTTCAACACATGGTTCCTTTATCTTGACACATAACAGTGTAGGGAACAGACTAAATGCAGGCGCAGTAGCTACGTGATGGCTGGCTTCTTGGTGAGTTTAACAATATTAAAAAAGTAGAAAAATGTAACAATTTTGCTTTTAATATAATTATAACAATGTTGCTTTTAATATAATTATAACCTGCAGACGACAGTGGCTACCCCTGAGACGCTGGCTCCTCACCCCATTTTTAAACACACAGAGCGCAGAGGAAACTCATTATAATGAGGTCCACTCTCGTGCCCGCGCAGTCATTTGCATTGACTATTTATGGTTAAAAATGGGCATGTACAGGGCGGGATTTGAGGTTGGTTCACGTACGCACATCTGCGGGTGATCTGTGATTTATAAAGGGAACATTGCTTACAGGTGTGCGTACGCACGGTTTTATAAATCGGATTTTTTTGGGGCGTACGCCATTTTTGGCTTTTGGGGGTACGTAAACTTTTAGTAGGGATCCTACGCACAGGTTTATAAATGAGACCCCAGAAAATTATGATGAGAGAAAAAAAAGAAATGCCATCCCAATTTTCCAAGGAGCAACCAGAACCTTTTTTTCCACTCCTGGTTCAGCTACCTTTAGGGACAGCAGCAGAGGGGAGCTAGCAGCAAAGCTAGCTTAGTCACAAACAGAACATGAGAAACCAAGTGCCTCCTCCCTGAATATCCCTGTGGGATCCATCCAACAACCTGAGAAAGGAGACTTCCAAAAGGCCCAACAAGAAATCCTCTTAACTTCCTTTTCCAACAAAGAATCGACAATTTCAGGTTCTTTACCTGCAAAAAGCAAATTATTATAGGCAAACGAATGAGTAGGCAACCAAGACACTCCTGCGAAAACCTCAGATAAGTCCAGCTATTAAATAATTGAAGAATCAGTGGTTAGGATGCTTCTCAGTGCCTTTCCCAGCTTTGGAACATCACCCTTTTTTTTTAAAGAACAGAACCACAATACAAGCAGAGCCAGTAGCCATCGATTATTAATCCACCAGGTTTTTTAACCAAAGTTATCAATCCACTATCTTTCTTTCACTGGACACTGCTGCAGAGCTTCTACGAGGAGGAGAGCAATTTAATCAAGCTTTTCATTTTCATTGTTGGCTAGCATACATTGTCAAGTTAAGAAGTTAGGCCATTTGTCAGTAAATATTTCCTGCATAACGTATCATGACAGCCTAGCGAGGCACAACGTATCATAACCGCCTAGCAGGGCATAGCATGACATAACATAGCCTAGCGAGGCATCGCATAACGTAACATAACATAGCCTAGAGAGTCCTAGCACAACGCAATATAACCCACAGCAAGGCATGGCATAACGTATCACAACAGCCCAGCGAGGCACAGCCCAACGTATCACAACCGCCTAGTGAGGTTTAGCACGACGCATCACAACAGCCCAGCAAGGCATAACCCAGCGTAACGCAACACAACACGGCCCAGCACAACGCAACCCGACTCAGCCCAGCAAGGCATAGCATAACGTAACGCAACACAGCCCAGCAAGACATAGCATAACGTAACGCAAAACAGCCCAGCGAGGCACAGCACAATGCATCACAACAGCCAACAAGACAAACACAGCGCAACGCAACACAACACGGCCCTGCAAGGCACAGCACAACATAACACAACCCAACATAGCCCAGCAAGGCATAGCACAACGTAAACCAACACAGTCCAGCGAGGCACAGCACAACGCAACGCAACACAGCCCAGCACGGCACAGCACAACGTAACACAAACAAAGCCCAGCGAGGCATAGCATAATGTAACATATCGCCTAGCATGGCATGGCATAACATACCATTACTGCCTAGGGAGGCATAGTATAACATAACAAACGCCTATCAAGACACAGCATAACGTATCATAACGTAACAGCCTAGGGAGGCATAGCACAACACAACATAATGCCCGGCAAAGCATGACACAACGTATCATAACAGTCAAGCGAGGCACAGCATAACGTAACAAAATGCCTAGCAAAGCATGGCCTAACATATCACAACAGCCTAGCTAGGCACAGCACAACATAACGCCTAGCAAGGCATGGCCTAACGTATCATAACAGGCTAGCGAGGCACAGCACAACGTAACGCCTAGCAAGGCATGGCCTAGCGTATCATAACAGCCTGGCGAGGCACAACATAGTGCAACGTAACCTAACATGGCCTAGCAAGGCATAGCATAACGTAACGCAACACAACATAGCCTAGCAAGGCACACCATAACACAGCCTAGCAAGGCATAGCACGACGTATCACAACACAGCCTCGCGAGGCACAGCATAAAGTATAAAAACAGCCTAGCGAGGCACAACATAGCGTAACGTTACCTAACACGGCCTAGCAAGGCACAGCCCAACGCAACGCAACACAACATGCGTGCCATATCAATTTACCGTAAGTTCAAAGCGTCTTCAAAACTTCCCCTTCGGCTCAAGTATACTAATAGTAATCACGACCTCTTATAGTTCCATATCACGAACACAAAAGGAGATAGCTTGCGGTTTTAAACTCTAATAGCCACCGAGTTTAAATCGCAGCAGCAGCAGCAATGCAGAGGAAACAGCCCCATAACATAACGAGCTGGCATAGCATGTATAGCCCTGTTTGAAAGCCCCAATATTGGGCTTAGGAATCAGATCAGCTGATGGGCGGGGTTAGAAAATTTGACATCAGCTGATAGCCGAGCTTGACTATGTGGCCTACCTGAACTGAGGCTGAACGCTATATTTTTAGTGTTAACGGTTAAACTAACCGCATGTATATTTCATTGGTTGCCTTTTTGCTACATAGTGGTAATAGCGCTGAAAACAGAAAGCGAGGATCTACGAGCTTCTACTGACTGTCCTACAATAACACTTAATAAAATATCTTCTTTCTTCTTCTTCTTCTTCTACCGCTTATCCGGGGCCGGGTTGCGGGGGCAGCAGTCTAAGCAGGGATGCCCAGACTTCCCTCTCCTCAGACACTTCCTCCAGCTCTTCCGGGGGAATACCGAGGTGTTCCCAGGCCAGCCGAGAGACATAGTCCCTCCAGCATGTCCTAGGTCTTCCCCGGGGCCTCCTCCCGGTTGGACATGCCTGGAACACCTCCCCAGGGAGGCGTCCAGGAGGCATCCGAAACAGATCCACCTCAGCTGAACCACCTCAGTTGACTCCTCTCGATGTGGAGGAGCAGCGGCTCTACTCTGAGCTCCTCCCGAGTGAACGAGCTCCTCACCCTATCTCTAAGGGAGCGCCCAGCCACCCTGCAGAGGAAACTCATTGCGGCCGCCTGTATCCGGGATCCCGTCCTTTCGGTCATGACCCAAAGCTCATGACCATAGGTGAGGGTAGGAACGTAGATTGACCGGTAAATAGAGAGCTTCGCCTTGTGGCTCAGCTCTTTCTTCACCACAACAGATCGGTATATCGACCGCATCACTGCAGAAGATACACCAATCCGCCTGTCGATCTCCCGCTCCATCCTTCCCTCACTCGTAAATGAGACCCCAAGATACTTAAAGTGGAGGAGTTTAATCCAATATAAAATGGAAATTTGAAAATGTTAGATAAATCTCACTCATATCACTTCAGCATCTGAAACGGTTTATCAACTAACAATTGGATTGTTTATTTTATAATAGATTTGAACCCATTTTACTTTTTCTTTGTGTACCCTTTATGTACCATTACAATATGTAATGATTTTTAAATCGTCAAGCCTTCATTCCCATAAATACTGTGAATTTGTTTTGTCATGAATTACAAAAATATTGTTTTGTGTTAATTTATTATTTAAGCACAATTACCGCAATCTAAAAGCCGCTCCCCTGAAATATAAGTATTGCTAGTTTAACCGTGCTATCAGTAAGATTGGCTGGTTTAACCCCAGTCTGTATTTACTGTATGGTATTGTTGGGAGACTCCAAAACAAACCATAGAAAGTTATATTCAGATGGAATGAACACCTTTAATGATGTATAAATCAAATAAATTAAGTTTTATAGTTTGGTAACTGAGAACTCAGATACAGAGGTGTGCCAGGAGAGTGTTCCTAAACATTCTTCTACAAAAACCTCTCTCTAATATCTCTGAGACACAATAAATATATCAAACTTGAAAAAAACGGGTTATGATGGGGATGTTATACAAATAGATTTTTGGAGTTTTTACCTAAAATGCCTCTAAACATTTTTTACTGTGTCTTTAGAAGTGTCATGTGATGAAACTACATGTCTGTAGCTTGCCACAATACTGTGAAATGATTTGTCTGTAATTGTGTATGATGAAGTGTGTTGTTATATAGGAAATGTTTTAATTGCACAACTCTTTCTCTTTGACTGACCACTTGTGGATATTAGAGAGTTATTAAAATGAGTGATTATTAGACACAAGTAAGTTGTGGACATTAGTGAGTTGTGGAGTTACAGGATGTCTGTAGTTCTGTAGAGTTGTTACAGATGGTGAACTGCTCATTAACACATCATTAACTGGTGTGTTCATACAGGCTGCTGGCTGAAAGGAAATAGAGAGACAGAACGGATCACTGCATACACAGGAGACTCAGTACTGCTGCCCTGCTCCTGCACTGAGCTCCACAGCAAACCTGAGACATTCACATGGTGGAATAGAACAGGTGGATATAACTGGACACAGATATCTCCTGAGAGTGATGAGTACAAAGAGAGATTTCAGCTGGTTAATGATCACTCTTCAGGAAATCTCTCTCTGCTCATATCACACCTGACTGAACAGGATGGAGGAGAATACAGGTGTGATGTTAATTGGGATGAATACAGATACGTCAGACTCACTGTTAAAGGTAAATGTGTCATTTTTATTCACAATGTTACTTCAGTGATAATCTCATGACAGATTATCTGATGTTTGTAACATCAATACAATATGTTTGTAATGGCCACCAACACGCCTGTTTATAGGCTCTCATTCACATAGCTGCAATTAGCACAACAACCGCGACACCTGTTCACGCCTCTATATAAGACGCAGAGTTTCGGTGTGCAGACAGAGTCTATGTCAGAGTAGAGCAGTAACACGTAACAGAGCGGGTCGTGTAGTTAGAAAAAGAGTTTCAATTGAGTTTTAGCACGGTAATATGAGAGGTACACACACACACACACACACACACACACACACACACACATTCCTGTTTAATACTATGTAAGATTTTATCTTTAAACCATAAAGTCATTCACTAATCTTACTTTTTATATGAAAATATAAAGTTCTCACTGAAAAGAACTTTATGTTCTGCCAAACTGAATGTAAATTGAAATATAAACAGGAGAAAATGTTCATTATTGGACGTTAATCAAACCTGCTTAACACTGAGTCTCCTTCATCATGATGGCTGTTCTGGTGTTCCTTCCTCGTCCCGACTGGTGTAGTCTACTGTACGTGATACGCAGGTATACGCTGTATGTTTTTTGTTCACTATGAAATGTACATTGAAAATTGACAGCTGATAAAACCTGTGCTCCAGGCCCCATATTCATATAACATTTAAAGCTAAATGTAGCTCTTAAAGGTAAAGTTCACCCAAAAAATGAAAATTGTGTTATTTCCTCACCTTCAATTTGTTCCAAAACTGTATGAGTTTCTTTCTTCTGTTTAACACAAAAGATGATATTTTGAAAAATGTTGGTGATCAGACAGTTGGCAGCACCCACTGACTTTCATAGTCTATATTTTTTTCCTACTGTGAAAGTCAATGGGTGCTGCCATGGGTGAAACTCATACAGTTTTGTAAGAAATTGAGGGTGAGGAAAAATACAATTTTCATTTTTGGGTGAACTTTATACCTTTAAGAACTACATTTAGTCTTAAATGTTATATGAATATGGGACCTGGAGCACAGGTTTTATCAGCTGACTGTCTTTTGTTGCTTATAATAAATTGGAATGTTGATAACACATACACACACCTTCCTCTCGCTCTCTCATTGGCTGTTACTCATCAAGGTTCTTATAGCGTCGTACATGTGGTTACATCACAAAATTTTGTACCAATCATGACAAAGATACTTGAAACACCGGGGTGTGGGTAAACTCTTCAAGGAATGGGATACAAATCTGCTTACCCGTGTGGTGTTCACACTGTCTTTAGAAGTGTGCACCAGCAGTTAGCCCTTTTTGTGGTGTGTCACTATAATAGAAGTGGGTTTTGCTGTTCAGAGTGAATTAACACTTGACCAAGTGCGTGACAAATGATGAGAGACCTTTACATTCAAACTGACAAGCTCTTCATTTGGATAAAATTGAGAAATGTTTGTTTTTTTATTGCTTTTAGTACCTGCATGACAAGCTTCTAAACATTTTTGCCTGACTCTTTAGAAATGTTATGTGAGGAAACCACATGGCTGTATGTATGTTGAAGTGTGTTGCTCTGTAGGAAGTGTTGAAAATAGTCTATAGATGTGGATATTAGCCTCTTCCACTGAGAGTGGGGTGGGGCTAAAATTATGAATCATTCTCAAAAGCAAATAAAGATTGAATGAATTTTCACATGCATTATATTAGAAAAATGGGAAGAAACTCTGATGACCACAAAGACCATTTCCACCTAAACAAAACACAATTCCAACAAGCTTGTTTGACCTGGAAAGCTGAGTTTTGTGACCAATCTCACAGAACTAGAAGCAAAAAAACATAAAACTTTCGTACAGCCATAGCAATAAATATGCTCTTGCATTGGTGTTTCGAGATTATAATCCATATTCCGATATAAAAAGCCCTCACAATAAATGCCTTATTTTATCATGCCTTATTATTGGATTATGCTTCAAATGACACAAATTTAGGGCATTTCCTTTGATACTATTAGCTGAAACCTTTGATACTATTGGCTGAAAGGAGAATTAAGCAGTTAAATCGGTCAAAAGGATCTCAAGCAAATTATGTTTGGGAGAAATAAACAAAGCTTAAATCCCAGTTAAATGTCCTGGCCTTTAAATACAATGATGCAGTTATCTACAGTAATTAAGTGCGTTTTTTAATATTGAAAATGGCTGGAGAAAGAACACGATGTTTTATCGACAAATGACAGCGTGGTTAAAGTTTTTAAACTCACATATCTGAAAGATATGTAAACGTTTTTATTCTGGTTTAGTTTTGTTTGTTTGGTCCAAAGGTGTTACTGTTTGTATTCACAAAAGTGCTGGCTTGCTCACTTCAACTAGGATGTGTCATGACACAGATTACAGTATTTAATTGTGGTTAATCCAGCCGCTCTTTCTGAAAGCACGATTAAACTAACCACGCATATATCTCAGGGGTGTGGCTTTTGGCTACATAGTGGTAATAGTGCTGAAAACAGAAAACGAGCATCTATAAGCTTTTACTGACTATAATACAATAACACTTAATCCATTCTAAAATGGAAATTTCAAAATGTTACTGTAGTTGATGAAACTCACTCATATCACTTCAGCATGACCTAATCTATGCTCACAATAAATACCAGCCAATTCTACTCTGGAATATTTTACTAATTTAATATGTGGGAATATAATTGCACCAGTGGGCACATTTTAATCCATTATAAAATAGAAATTTTAAAATGTTAGTTGATAAATCTCAATCAGATCACTTTGTAATGATTTACTCTATGCTTACCATAAGCATCAATTTTACTGAGGATTTCCTTAATTCCTCTTCAAAATCACCATATTAGGCAGTATAATTGCACCTGGAGGCACTATTTTAAAATTTAAGATGTTTGTTGGTAAAACAATCTCATGTCACCTTAGCGTAACACTCTATGAGCAAAAATAAATTTTATTTAATTTTACTGTGTAATTTTTTAATATTTTTTATTTAATGTCACCATATCTGTCAATAAAATTACACCAGGATTCAAAATTTAATCGATTACAAAATGTATATGTGAGTAATACTGCCAGATATGCAAGGTATGGTGATTTTGAAGCATGGATTCAAGATTCATAGATTCAAAGCATTTGTCATGTACCAGTGAGGAAAGCAGGTTTCCCTAAGCAATGAAATTCTTACTTTGCCATCCACAAGAATGCCAGGACTGTAACTACAAACTGTACACTATAAATGCAATATAATATAGTATTGCAAGTAAGTGTAAATATACTACAATTATGGCAGGAATATCCCAGGTATTTAAAGCAGCAATAACTTTAATAGATGTGCAAATTGAGATTGGGCTACATGAATAATATTAGCAGTATATAATGGTGGTGGTAATAGGAGCAATATAAATTACAATGTTCAAATGAGGCGAACAGTTGGACTGAGTGTTCACTGAGATGAGTGGCTGTGTTAGAGTCTAATAGCTGAGGGGAAGAAGGAGTTCTTTAGACTGGTTGTCCTACACTTTATACTCCTGTACCTAGGTCCTGAGGGTAGGAGTGTGAACAGTCCGTGTTGGGGTGGGTGTGTTCTTTATGGATGGATGCAGCTCTACTTTGGATTCTGTGATAGTAAATGGTCTACAGAGAGGGCAGTGGAGTCCTGATGATCTTCTCAGCAGTCCTCACCACTCTCTGCAGATGCTTGTGGTCGTTCGCAGTAGTGCCGCCATACAACGCAGTGATGCAGCTGCTCTCAACAACACAGCTATAGAAGAAGCTATAGTGACAAACGAAGATCATTTCAAAGTGATCTGAGTGAGTTTTAACTAACATTTTAAAATTTCCATTATAAAAAAATCCACAGTAAAATGGGCTGATCTTTATTGAGAACATAGAGCACATCATGCTGAAGTGATATGAGATGGTTTTATCGACTAACATTTAGAAAAAAATTTCTGATTGTGCTTCCTGGCACAATTATATTGCCAGATATGGTAACTGTGAATAATAATTATTAAAACATTCCACAGTAAAATTATTTTAGAGTAGGTCATGCTGAAGTGATCTGATTGAGTTTTATCAACTAAGAATTTTGAAATTAACTTTTTATAATCGACTACATTTTCCCTCCTGGCAAAATTATATTGCATCGGAATTCCACAGTAAAATTGGCTGATCTTTAATTATAGTAGCTCATGCTGAAATGATCTAAATGAGTTTTATTAACTAAAATGTTTAGATTTTCATTTTATGATGGATTGAAATGTGCCCACTGGGGCAATTATATTTCCACATCTGGTGATTTGAAAGAATAAATATTAGCCAATTCTACTGTGGAATTTCCTGAGTTTAGAGTAGTTCATGCTGAAGTGATCTGAGTTTTATCAACTAACATTTTGCATTTTTTATCTTATGATGTCTTAAAATGTACTTTGTTGGTAAACTATCACTTAATCACTATTACAGCTATCTAAAAGCCGCTACCCTGAAATATAAGTGCTGCTAGCTTAACTGTGCTATCAATAAGAGTGGCAGGTTTAACCAGTCTGTATTTACTGTATAGTTTAGTTGGGAGACTCCAAAACAAACCACAGAAAGTTATATTCAGATGAAATGAACACCTTTAGTGACATATAAATCAAATAAATTAAGTTTTATAGTTTGGTAACTGAGAACTCAGATACAGAGGTGTGCCAACCTGGCACAGGAGAGTGTTCCTAAACATTCTTCTACAAAAACCTCTCTCTAATATCTCTGAGACACAATAAATAAATCAAACTTGAAAGAGTTAATGGTAGGATGTTATAAAATAGATTTTTGGAGTTTTTAGGCTTATATTTGTAAAATTTTGTCAGGCCGAATTTTATTTAATCTTTTGCTGTGTTCCAGCTTCTCTTCCTCTGACCTGGTAATATATATATGTGTGTGCATCTCAATATATTAGAACATCATGCTAAAGTTCCTTTATTTCAATAATTCCACTCAAATAGTATAAATTCAGTACACACAGACTGAAGTAGTTCCTAACATGGAGGTGATCAGTCTGTGGCACTGCTGAGGTGGTTTGGAAGCCCAGGTTTCTTTGACAGCGACCTTCAGCTCATCTGCACGTTTTGGACTCCTGTTTCTCATTTTCCTCTTAACAATACCAGATTTTCTATGGGGTACAGGTCTGGTGAGTTGCTGGCCAGACAAGCACACCAACACCATGGTCATTTAAGCAATTTTTGGTGCTTTTGGCAGTGTGGACAGGTGCCAAATCCTACTTGAAAATGAAATCAGCATCTTTTAAAATGCTGGTCAGCAGAAGGAAGCAAGAAGTACTTGTGCAGTGATTTTGGTTTTAAAAAAAACAACAACAAAAAAATAAAGTGGATAAAGATGACATTGCACCCCAAATCATCACAGATTGTGGAAACTTAACAATGGACTTCAAGCAACTTGGGCTATGAGCTTCTCCACCTTTCCTACTCTACGACCTTGGTTTCCAAATGAAATTCAAAACTTGCTCTCCTCTGAAAAGGAGACTTTGGAACACTGGGCAACAGTCCAGTTCTTCTCCTTAGCCCAGCTAAGATGCCTCTGATGCTCAGGAGAGGCTTAACAAGTTGATTACGACAACTGTAGCCAGAATTCCTTGACATGTCTGTGTGTGGTGGCTCTTGAAGCCTTGACCCCAGCCTCAGTCCATTCCTTGTGAAATTCACACAAATTCCTGAATGGATTTGCTTGACAGCCTCTCAAGGCTGCGGTTCTCTTGGTTGGTTGTGCATCTTTTTCTTCCACACCTTTTCCTTAAACTTAACTTTCTGTTAACATGCATAGGTACAGCACTCTGTGAACAGCCAGCTTGTTTGGTAATGAATGTTTGTGTCTTACCCTCCTTGTGAAGGATGTCAATTATAGTCTTCTGGGACACCTGTCAGGTCAGCCTAGTGAACCAAACTGAGAGACCATTTTGATGGCTCAGGAAACCTTTGCAGGTGTTTTGAGTTGATTAGCTGATTGACATGTCACCATATTCTAATATTTTGAGGGTTTTTGTTAAATGTGAGCCGAAATCATCACAATTAAAAGCACCAAACTTTAACTTAAACTACTTCAGTCTGTGTGTACTGAATTTATATAATACACCAGTTTCACTATTTGAGTTGAATTACTGAAATGAACTTTCCCACGTGTTATTACCTTTATTTTGCTGCCAGAATTTTTCAAATACACCCTGTAGTTTTTGAGCTATACTCATTTAAATTTGAGAATAATGTTTTGAAGCAAGAGGCTCAAACAGACCGAAGATGGAAGAGTTAGACAGATAATAAAATGATTAATTATTGGACAAGAACATTGTGGACAGAGACTACAGGATGTCTGTATCTGTTATCTGTATCTGCATCTGTTTATGTTTCATATTCAGTTATATCCCTAATGTGGACTTCAGTGAGTAGTGGAGTTACAGGATGTCTGTAGTTCTGTAGAGTTGTTACAGATGGTGAACTGCTCATTAACACATCATTAACTGGTGTGTTCATACAGGCTGCAGTCTGAAACGAAATAAAGAGACAGAACAGATCACTGCATACACAGGAGACTCAGTACTGCTGCCCTGCTCCTGCACTGAGCTCCACAGCAAACCTGAGATATTCACATGGGAGAAAAATACAGATGGATATAACTGGGCACAGATATCTCCTGAGAGTGATGAGTACAAAAAGAGATTTCAGCTGGTTAATGATCACTCTTCAGGAAATCTCTCTCTGCTCATATCACACCTGACTGTACAGGATGGAGGATATTACAGGTGTAATGTTAAAGGGGATGAATACAGATACATCAGACTCACTGTTAAAGATAAATGAGTCATTTTTATTCTCAATGTTAATGGGGTCAGAATTGTTTCGTTATTCTGAATAAATACACTATGATCCACAAATAAATATAAAGAGTTTCACAAAAATAAATTAAATTCACAAATAACTAAAATGGGATTTGCAAATAAAAAAAATATTTATAAATTGTATTTATTTGCGAATTGCTTCCTGTGCATTTGTGGATTTGAAAAATTTCTAACGTCAAGACGTGCACAAGAATCCACAAATAGGTAGACTCCGCCCACCGTATACTCCAGCCAATCACGTTCTGATTTACTCGCTCTTCACACTACCCCTGGACCCATTGATGATGCTGAAATCGTTTCCAAAAAAAGCAGAATTGAACTAACCCTTAGTTCTGGCTACAATCCATACAGGGTTACCAGACTGGGCTCGAATCTGCGACAAATGTTTTTTATTTGTTTTTTTTTAATCGTATTTTACAGTACATATTACACTGTGATAGTGCGAGTAAATCAGAACGTGATTGGTTTGAGGTAGACCGTGCCACGATTGGTCAGCGCCACAAGACCGTTGTCCGATTGGCTGGAGTAGACGGTGGGCGGAGTCCACCTGTTTGTGGACTCTTGTGCACGTCTTGACGTTAGAAATGTTTCAAATCCACAAATGCACAGAACACAATCCACAAATGCACAGGAAGCAATCCGCAAATAAATACAATTTATAAATTTTTTTTTATTTGCAAATCCCATTTTATTTATTTGTGAATTGTGAATTTGTGAAGGAGCTCTCGCATCTTCCAATTTATATGCTTGGCTGAGTATTTTTTATTCAATTCCGAGTTATCTTGAGTTTGCACTTTAACCTACCTACACCTTAATTCTTGACATCGTATTTACTTGTCCCGCAGCGCCCGCTTCTAGCCAGCTAGGATAACTAGCCTGTTAGGTCGGCTACCGCTAGTACAAGCTCTTGCATTTTGTAGGGATGTACTATTACTAATAGCTTGACAGTGAAAGACCTGGGTGTTATATTAGACAGCAACTTGTCTTTTAAAAACCATATCACCCATACTACCAAAACAGCCTTCTTCCACCTTAGAAATATTGCCAAGCTGAGAAACAACCTGTCTGTATCTGATGCTGAGAAGCTAGTTCATGCATTCATGACCTCTAGACTGGACTATTGTAATGTATTACTAGGTGGTTGTCCTGCATCTTTAATAAATAGGTTACAGTTAGTCCAAAATGCAGCTGCCAGAGTTCTCACTAGGACAAGAAAGTATGACCATATAACTCCAATTTTATCATCTCTACACTGGCTACCTGTTAAGTTTAGAATTGATTACAAACTGCTGCTACTTACGTACAAGGCTCTTAATGGTTTAGCTCCCATGTATCTAACTAGTCTTCTAATACATTACAATCCTTCATGCTCTCTGAGATCACAAAACTCAGGACTTCTGGTAGTTCCCAGAATATCTAAGTCTACTAAAGGTGGTAGAGCATTTTCTTATCTAGCTCCCAAACTTTGGAATAGTCTCCCTGATAGTGTTCGGGGCTCAGACACACTTTCCCAGTTTAAATGTAGATTAAAAACTCATCTCTTTAGTCAGGCGTACACATAATACATCCTATAGTATCATGCACTAGTACATCAGACCTGCACATTTTTATGAACAGCAGATATGTTAATCCCTTTCCACTGCTTCTGTCTTTGTACCCATCCCGGGGCATCCAGACATTGTACCAACTCCCAACGTCCTCTGCAGGATGAAGCCTTTGGATGTCCACTGAGCCGAGGCCGACTCTAAGAATCCTGAGACATCTCCAGTTAGACTCTGTGATACTAAGGAGATCTGAAGTCCGTGATCCTTACACCAATACAACTTTTATCTGACTGTATATTAAAATCACACCCCCAGTGTCACCCATATGAGGATCGGTCCCCCTTGAGTCCAGTTCCTCTAAAGGTTTCTTCCTTTACCAATTTAAGGGAGTTTTTCGTTGCCACTGCTGCCTGAGTCACCTCAGACTTGCTCACAGGGGGATAAATACAAACAGATTGTGAACTATTTATATCTAATAATAATCTAGAATTTTTTATTCTGTCAATTTTTTTACTTTTATTATTCGTTATTTCCTTTATCATTAATTATGTTTACCTTCTGCTCTATGTTTATGCTCTGTAAAGCTGCTTTGAGACAATGTCTATCTATATATACAAATAAACTTGAATTGAATTGAATTGAATTGAATTGAATTGAATTGAATTGAATTGAATTGAATTGGTGGTAGCATTTGGAGGAACAGTACAAACACAATTTTTGATTGACACTGTTGTGACATTTACAAGTATAGGCAAAAAATGATCACCCCTCACCCATAAAGCAATAAAAACAAAAGTCTTCTGAGGAAATACACAGACTTTATGGTTTACTGAACCCCAGTGGATAACTGTGGAAGGAGTAACAATACAAGCCCCATTACGTAATTCATCAGACACCACAGACAATCTTTGTGGGAGAGAAGTGCTATGCAAATTAGGAGCCAAAATACCCTGTGGCCTGGTTTCATTTTTCCACTTTTCAAGGATAGGCTTTTACATAGAGCATGATCATACAATGGTCCTTCTGACATTCTTCATATATGTAGACCTGGTCAAATTTATCTGTCATTTTGAATGAACTTGAAATACGGCACCAAGTTGTCAGATCCAACCGTCTGGAGATGGCAACATAAACTTTTCTTGTGTCTTTTCTCCTCATGCTGCACACACCAGAATTCATTTCCATGCTTTCCTCGCTATGAGGAAATCTACCAAAAATCATGTTAAAAGATTGTACAGTATGGTTTGTCCTCACTGCCACAGGAAGCAAGCTGCACACAGGAAGCAAGCTGCACACAGGAAGCAAGCTGCACACAGGAAGCAAGCTGCACACAGGAAGCTCTCGCATCTTCCAATTTATATGCCTGGCTGAGTATTTTTTATTCAATTCCGAGTTATCTTGAGTCTACACTTTAATTCCTGACAAAGTATTTACTTGTCCCGCAGCGTCAGCTTTTAGCCAGCTAGCATAACTAGCTTGTTAGCTCGGCTACGGCTAGTACAAGCTCTCGCATCTTCCACATTTTCATTTCACAGACTGGAGTGAGAGGCAGGGAGTTGACCTGCTCAGTCCAGTGGCTCGCTCCCACCCTGCTCTCCTCCATGTCCTTTCTCATCTTTTAGAATCAAGTGATTTACAATAAATAAATAAATAAATAAACAGGTTAAATAGTCCACATCTAGCCGGCTAGCACAAGTAGCCCATTAGCTCGGCTACCGCTACTACAATCTGTTGTACTTGCTCTGTAACACCATGCCGGTTACGTCTCTGCCTTTGAGTGCAGGTGAGGACGAATTGGAGCTGCACTCGGTAGAACTCCAGCTGGTTGCTGTGGAGAAGCAGATCCGCGAACTACAGGTGAAGCAGGCCGAGCTGCGGGAGCGGAAAGCCGCGCTGGAAGCTCCCCGGTCGGTCGCTCACCTGTCTCAGGTAAACTCCCAGGATGTAACTACCACTCCCTCCACCTCTACCCCGCGTGTTTCTCTGTCCAGGCCCAACACACCGATGAAGTGGCCTGCCCAGGAGCTGTTCACTCCGGCGCCAGGACACCGCAGGCCCTGGGTGCAGCAGCGGAGGACGCGTGCCGGTCCCCGGCCTAGGACCTCTCCCCCTCCACCACCGCCGGTCTTCGAGATCCCCACCCGGAACCGCTTCGCCCCCCTTCGCAAGGCGGACTGCGACAACGTGATCATCGGAGACTCCATCGTCCGCCACGTCCGTGCTACGGTGGCTAAAGGTAAGGCTCGCACTCACTGCTTACCTGGTGCTCGTGTCCTTGATGTCTCTGCACAGGTACCTAGAGTCGTGAGCAGAAACACCAAAGCTGTGGTTCTTCATGTCGGCTCGAATGACACCAGCCTGAGGCAGTCAGAGATCCTGAAGAGGGACTTCAACACCCTGGTGGAGACGGTTCGCAGCACATCACCCACGACGAGGATCATCGTGTCTGGACCACTTCCAACTTACCAGCGAGGAATTGAAAGGTTCAGTAGACTTTTCGCTTTAAATGAATGGTTACAGTCATGGTGTCAGGCTCAGAAACTACTCTTTATCGATAATTGGAATGTTTTCTGGGAGCGTCCTAGGCTATTCCGTGCTGACGGCCTGCACCCCAGCAGAGTTGGAGCGGAGATCCTCTCGGACCACATCTCCAGGGCGCTGAACACCTTCTGACTGGTAAACTACTCTTTAAATTTAAATCTTAATAGCCATCCTTCACCTCAGCACATTGACACAGAAAATGCACACATAGCTCACCCTATAGAAACTGTGTCTGTTCCCCGAGCAGTGAGATCCAAAAGTAAATACACGAGAAGTTCTCGAAATAATCTTACTGTAATTAGACCAGAAAAATGCCAAAGAAACAAACAAAAACAGTTCTTAAAGTTTGGACTTCTGAACATTAGATCTCTTGCACCCAAAGCACTTATTGTAAATGAAATGATCTTAGATAATAGCCTTACTGCACTCTGCCTCACCGAAACGTGGATTAAACCAAATGAATACATCAGTCTAAACGAGTCTACACCATCAGGATATATCTATAAGCACGAACCTCGTCTGACTGGTCGTGGAGGTGGTGTCGCCACTATCCTTAGTGATTACCTCACTGTTACCCAGAGAACACAGCCTAGATTTAGTTCTTTTGAAGTGCTCATCCTTAATGTTACACTATCGCACGTGCACACGAAGAAATCCCTGATGTCTCTTGCTCTAGCGACCGTGTACAGACCCCCAGGGCCCTACACAGTTTTTCTTAGAGAATTCACAGATTTTCTCTCAGACCTATTAGTTAACTTTGACAAAGCATTAATTGTAGGAGACTTTAACATTCATGTTGACGACACAAACGACGCTTTAGGACTCACATTTATGGACTTACTAAACTCACTTGGGCTCAAACAAAACATCACTAGTGCAACTCACCGACGTAACCACACACTAGATTTAATAATATCTCACAGAATAGAAGTCACTGATATAGATATCATACCCCAAAGTGATGACATCACAGACCATTACCTTATAATGTACACACTACCTATAGAACAGACTAACTGTGTCTCACCACGTTATCGACTCGGTAGAACCATTATTCCGACCACCAAAGACAGATTCACAAATAACCTGCCTGATCTGTCTGGACTTCTTAATGTACCCTCAAACTCAAACGACCTAGATGCAATGACTAACAGCATAGACGCTATATTCACTAGCACATTAGACACTGTTGCCCCAGTCAGATTACAGAAGGTTAGAGATAAAACACTTGCACCATGGTATAATAGTCACACTCATACCCTCAAGAGAGAAACCCGTAACCTCGAACGGAAATGGAGAAAAACTAAATTAGAGGTGTTTAGAATTGCGTATAAGGACAGTATGTCCAGCTATAGACAGGCTCTAAAAGCTGCTAGGGCTGAGCACCTGAGCAAACTCATAGAAAATAACCAGAACAATCCCAGGTTTTTATTTAGCACAGTGGCTAGTTTAACAAAAAATCAGAAATCTGAACACACTATTCCATCACATTTCAGTAGTGAGGACTTTATGAGATTCTTCACTGATAAAATCGAAAGTATCAGGAATAAAATAGGTGACGCCCAACATATGAGAGCAACCAGTGACACAATCTCACCTAAGGCTTTACACAGCTTTACAAGTACAGGACAGGAAGAGTTAGATAAACTTATTACTACAGCTAAACCAACAACATGTTCACTAGACCCCATCCCAACTAAACTACTGAAAGAAGTGTTACATAAAGCTGGTGAGCCTCTTCTTAATATCATTAACTCCTCGTTATCTTTAGGTTACGTCCCGAAGTCTTTTAAGTTGGCAGTTATTAGGCCACTCATCAAAAAACCTAACTTAGACCCTAATGAACTATCAAATTACAGACCTATCTCACACCTCCCGTTTATGTCTAAAATACTTGAAAAGGTTGTGTCTGTTCAACTGAGCTCCTTCTTACAGGAGAGCAACATCCTTGAAGAGTTTCAGTCAGGTTTCAGGCCCCATCATAGCACAGAAACTGCACTTGTTAAAGTTACAAACGACTTGTTCTTAGCTTCGGACCAAGACTGTATGTCACTATTAGTTCTACTTGACCTTAGTGCTGCATTCGACACTATAGATCACAACATTCTTCTAGATCGCTTACAATATTACACAGGTATTCATGGTCAGGCTTTAAGCTGGTTTAGATCCTACCTGTCTGACCGATACCATTTTGTAGAATTAAATGGTGAATCCTCCAGTTTACTACCAGTTAATTATGGGGTCCCTCAAGGATCAGTTCTAGGACCTCTGCTTTTCTCTATATACATGCTTCCATTAGGGAACATTATTAGAAGACATGGGATTAGTTTCCATTGTTATGCTGATGACACACAGTTATATATCTCATCAAAACCAGATGAAATAGCTGAATTGTCCAAATTAACTCGGTGCCTTAGAGAGATAAAAGACTGGATGAGCTGCAACTTTCTATTGTTAAACTCCGATAAGACTGAAATACTACTCATAGCTCCAAAAACCAGTGCACATAAACTCTCACAACTTAACTCCCATTTAGAGGGATGTACTGTTACAAGTAGCTCGACAGTGAAAGACCTCGGTGTTATACTAGACAGTAACTTGTCTTTTAAAAATCATATCGCCCATACTACCAAAACAGCCTTCTTCCACCTTAGAAACATTGCCAAGCTGAGAAACATCCTGTCTGTATCTGATGCTGAGAAGCTAGTTCATGCGTTCATGACCTCTAGACTGGACTATTGTAATGCATTACTAGGTGGTTGTCCTGCATCTTTAATAAATAGGTTACAGTTAGTCCAAAATGCAGCTGCCAGAGTTCTCACTAGGACAAGAAAGTATGACCATATAACCCCAATTTTATCATCTCTACACTGGCTACCTGTTAGGTATAGAATTGACTACAAACTGCTGCTACTTACGTACAAGGCTCTTAATGGTTTAGCTCCCATGTATCTAACTAGTCTGCTAACACGTTACAATCCTTCACGCTCTCTGAGATCACAAAACTCAGGACTTCTGGTAGTTCCCAGAATATCTAAGTCTACTAAAGGTGGTAGAGCGTTTTCTTATTTAGCTCCCAAACTTTGGAATAGTCTTCCTGATAGTGTTCGGGGCTCAGACACACTTTCCCAGTTTAAATGTAGATTAAAAACTCATCTCTTCAGTCAGGCGTACACATAATACATCCCATAATATCATGCACCAGTACATCAGACCAGCACATTTTTATGAACAGCAGATATGTTAATCCCTTTCCACTGCTTCTCTCTTTGTACCCATCCCGAGGCATCCAGACACTGTACCAGCTCCCATCGTCCTCTGTGGGACGAAGCCTTTGGACATCCACTGAGCCGAGGCCGACTCTAAGAATCCTGAGACATCTCCAGTTAGACTCTGTGGTACTCAGAAGATCAGAAGTCCTTAAACCTCACACCAATACAACATTTAACTGACTGTATATTACAATCACACCCCCAGTGTCACCCATATGAGGATGGGTTCCCCCTTGAGTCCGGTTCCTCTCAAGGTTTCTTCCTTTACCAATTTAAGGGAGTTTTTCCTTGCCACTGCTGCCTGAGTCACCTCAGACTTGCTCATAGGGGAATAAATACATACACACTGTGAACTATATACATCTAATAATAATCTAGAATTTTTATTCTGTTAATTCTTATTTCTTTTATTATTCGTTATTTCCTTTATCATTAATTATGTTTACCTTCTGCTCTATGTTTATGTTCTGTAAAGCTGCTTTGAGACAATGTCTATTGTAAAAAGCGCTATACAAATAAACTTGAATTGAATTGAATTGAATTGAATTCTGAACTACATCCCCCACAAACCACCACTCCTGTCATGATTACACCACAAGCTGCTTTCAATCACCTGTTTCCTATAAAGCATGAACTTGAACTCCGTTTCACTGCGAAGTCTTGATTTGCTACGGCTATCATTCTGAGCGTTGTCTGATTGTTCCTGTTTCTGGTTTTTGATCTATTTCTGTATTTTGCCTCACGACTGATTTCTGCCTGCCCTGACCTTTTGCCTGTTGTTCTGACTACGTTTTTGCCTTACCTACACTGTCGTGTTTACCGGTACTGAACTCTGCCTGTTGTTTCCGAGATCATATATTAAAGCTGCAAATGGATCCTCAGTCTTACGACTCAACATTACAGAAGACTTCGCCACCAAGCGATCCAGCAGCCGTCTCTCAGCTTGCCACCCAGCTCTCCGCTCAAGCCCAGCAGCTCGCCGGACACCACCAACAACTAACGCGACTTACCTCGCTCATCGGAGAGCTCGCTGCGGCGTTACAAGGTCTGCGAGGCTCCGCTGCGGCTCCGAACCCTCCGGCACCGGCGCCCCGCCCGCCGGCCGATCCAATCGCGACCCCAGCTGTCACCAGCCCGCGGCTCGCGTTTCCGGAAAAGTTTAACGGAGATCCTGGAAAATGCGGAGGTTTCTTAATGCAATGTCAGCTATTTGTGGCGCAACAACCGTCCCTGTATCCGACCGCCGCTAGCCGCGTAGCGTTTGTGTGCACGCTCCTCACCGGGAAAGCGCTGGAGTGGGCCACGGCGGTTTGGCAAGAGGATGGCTCCGCCTTCCCCACGTTTGAACACTTCCTCTCCCAATTCCGCGCTGTCTTCGAGCACTCCGCCACGGGTGAGAGCGCAGAGGAGCGTTTGTTGGCCGTATCTCAGGGCGACCGTCCCGCCGCTGAGTACGCGCTGACATTCCGTACGCTCGCCGCCGAGACAGGTTGGGAGGAGCGACCCCTAAAGGTGATCTACCGCAAAGGGCTGCATCCGGGTCTACAAGCCGAGCTCGCCTGCCGTGATGAAGGGAGAGATTTGACGGAGTTCATTGACCTGCCCATCCGCATTGACAATTTGATGCGGACACGTCGACCTCCTACGCACACCGCCCGACACGCGCGCGAGACACTTCGCACAGCCCGACCAGCGGACCCCGAGCCCATGCAGCTCGACGCCACGCACCTCACGCCTGAGGAGAGAGCAAGACGCTTCCGCTTCCAACTCTGCCTCTACTGCGGAGAAGCCGGTCACAGACTGGTCGCCTGCCCCAACAAGCCGCCCGGCAGACGGAACACATCGGTGAATCCTGACCCGCTCATTCCTCAATCTTCAAACTGCGCGGTAGTACAAGTACAAGTTGAAATACGGGGGAAAATGATTAATCTGTCTGCTCTAATCGACTCCGGCGCCGCGGGCAATTTCATGTCAAGGGAGTTTGCGCAAGCCTATAACGTGCCAGTGATCCCATGTGCTTTTCCTTTGGCAGTGGAGGCGGTAGACGGCAGGCCGCTCAGTGAGGGCCACATCACGCACATCTCCAGGCGTCTCCGGCTGCAGGTGGGCCCTCACCATCAAGAATACCTGCCTTTCCACATCATCCGCTCCCCGCGTCACACCCTCATCCTAGGCTTCCCCTGGCTCCAACTTCACAACCCCGTCATCTCCTGGAGAGACCTGCACATCTCAAGCTGGGGCGAAGCATGCCACCGACACCAGCCACTGCCTCCGAAAACCCCACGACCCAACACCACGCTCTCTGTATGCTCCACTTCCACCACCTCTAATCTCCCAGCGGAATACCAAGACCTTTCGGCGGCCTTCAGCAAGACTCGGGCCACCGAACTGCCACCCCATCGGCCCAGTGACTGCGCCATCTCCCCAGAGGGAGAATCTTCCCGCTGTCGCAACCAGAGACGGCAGCCATGAAAACCTACATCGAGGAGGAGCTCCAGAAGGGCTTCATCCGACCCTCTGTCTCCCCGGCGTCCTCCGGGTTCTTCTTCGTGAAGAAAAAAGATGGAGGCCTCCGCCCATGCATTGACTACCGGGCTCTGAACGACATGACAGTCAAGTTCCGGTATCCTCTTCCCCTCGTGCCGTCGGCTCTCGAACAGCTCCGCCAGGCCCGATACTTCACGAAATTGGACTTACGCAGCGCTTACAACCTCATCCGGATCAGAGAGGGGGATGAATGGAAGACCGCCTTTTCGACCCAATCAGGCCATTATGAATATTTAGTCATGCCGTTCGGCCTTTCGAACAGTCCCGCGGTGTTCCAGTCATTCATTAATGACGTGTTCCGCGACATGCTGGACCGCTGGGTGGTCGTATACATCGATGACATCCTTATATATTCAGAGACCATGGAGGAACACACCCAGCACGTGCGGGCAGTCCTTAAACGTCTCATCCAACACCGTCTGTACGCCAAGGCCGAAAAATGCGAATTCCACCAGACCTCCACGACCTTCCTAGGCTACGTCATCTCAGCCGAGGGGGTCGCCATGGACGACTCCAAGGTGCGCGCAGTACTACAGTGGCCCCGACCACAGAGCCTGAAGGAGTTACAGCGCTTCCTGGGGTTCGCTAATTTCTATCGCCGCTTCATCCGTGGTTTCAGCACGATTGCGGCCCCGCTCACCTCGATGACCAAAAAAGCATCCACTCGGCTTACCTGGTCCCTTGAAGCTATAACGGCATTCCGGCGCTTGAAAGCGAGCTTCACCTCAGCTCCCATTCTCCACCACCCGGATCCAGACCGGCCGTTCATAGTAGAGGTGGACGCCTCTAATACGGGGGTGGGGGCCATACTGTCTCAACGCCAGGGCCCGGCCAACAAGATGTTCCCGTGTGCATACTTCTCTCGCAAGCTATCTCCGACGGAACGCAACTACGACGTGGGGGACCGAGAGCTGCTAGCCATGAAGGTAGCATTCGAGGAGTGGCGGCATTGGCTAGAGGGCGCGGTACACCCGTTCACCGTGCTCACCGACCACCGGAACTTGGAATACCTCCGCGCCGCCAAACGCCTGAATCCCTGTCAATCGAGGTGGGCCATGTTCTTCACGAGGTTCAGATTCACGGTGACCTACAGGCCGGGGACCAAGAATATCAAGGCCGATGCCCTGTCCCGCATGTTCCGTGAACCCGGCCCGGACACAAGCCCTGAACCCATCATCTCCGAAGCCCACATCCTCGCGCCCATCCAGTGGGACATCATGACGGAAATAACCCAGGCCAACGCCCACACACCACCACCTGCCAATTGCCCTCCATCCCGGACCTATGTGCCCGAGAACTGGCGCACGAACCTCCTGGAGCTCCTACACTCCAACCCCAGCGCCGGCCATCCCGGCATCACAGGCACCCTACACCTGGCTCAGAACCAGTTTTGGTGGCCGACTCTAGCCACAGACGTGCGCGAATTCGTCCGAGCCTGTACAATCTGCAACACCTCTAAGCCCTCTCATCAGCTCCCCGCGGGCTTACTGCTTCCTCTGCCCACGCCTCAACGCCCCTGGTCCCACATTGCAATTGACTTTGTCACCGACCTTCCCCGTTCCAACAACCACACGGTTATCCTCACCGTGATCGATCGATTCTCCAAAGCCTGCCGTCTGATCCCCATGCCGAAACTTCCCACAGCCTTCGAGACCGCGGAGGCATTGTGCAACTTTGTCTTCCGGTACTATGGCCTGCCTGAGGATATCGTGTCCGACCGCGGTCCCCAGTTCACCTCACGAGTCTGGGCGGCATTCTTCAAACAGCTCAACGTGAACATCTGCCTCACCTCGGGGTACCACCCGCAAGCCAACGGACAGACGGAACGGTTGAACCAAGATCTCGTCCGGTTCCTACGCTCCTACTGCCACGATAACCAGACCGACTGGAGCACATACTTGATGTGGGCTGAGTATGCTCAGAATTCTCTCCTCAAACCCGCCACGGGTCTAACCCCATTCCAGTGCGTCCTGGGATTTCAACCTCCTTTGTTCCCCTGGTCCGACACACCCTCGGACCTACCGGCCGTTGACGAGTGGTTTCGTCGCAGTGGGGACACATGGAGCGCGGCGCACCGGCAGCTACGACGAGCCATTCGCAGGCAAAAGACACAGGCCGACAGACGCCGCCGTGAGCACCCCGACTACCAACCCGGACAGTGGGTCTGGCTGTCCACCCGTGACCTCCGTCTCCGTCTGCCCTGTCGTAAGCTCAGCCCACGGTTTGTGGGCCCATTCCGCATCATCAGACGGATTAATCCAGTCTCCTACCGCCTGGCACTACCCCCGTCATACCGCGTATCTCCCACCTTTCACGCCTCACTTCTGAAACCCGCGGAGAGACCACCGAGAGACCCAGAAACCTCCGCCGAACCACCAGCACCCCTCTTGGTCGACGAGGGAGAGGCATACCAGGTCCACGAATTGCTGGACTCCAGGCGCCGACGGGGCCGCCTGGAATACCTAGCCGACTGGGTGGGGTACGGCCCGGAAGAACGCTCCTGGGTCAAGGCAGGGGACATCCTGGACCCTTCACTCACCACTGACTTCCACCTACGCCACCCAGACAGGCCCGCTCCCCGGTCTCGTGGTAGACCTCGACGTCGCACACGTCCTCGCGTCAGGAGCCGCTCGCAGGGGGGGGGCTCTGTCATGATCAGCACACCTGCCTCACCTCCGCACCCACAACGGAGAGAATCGTCTCCGGAGTATTAAGCGCTTCTGAACTACATCTCCCACAAACCACCACTCCTGCCATGATTACACCACAAGCTGCTTTCAATCACCTGTTTCCTATAAAGCATGAACTTGAACTCCGTTTCACTGCGAAGTCTTGATTTGCTACGGCTATCATTCTGAGCGTTGTCTGATTGTTCCTGTTTCTGGTTTTTGATCTATTTCTGTATTTTGCCTCACGACTGATTTCTGCCTGCCCTGACCTTTTGCCTGTTGTTCTGACTACGTTTTTGCCTTACCTACACTGTCGTGTTTACCGGTACTGAACTCTGCCTGTTGTTTCCGAGATCATATATTAAAGCTGCAAATGGATCCTCAGTCTTACGACTCAACATTACA
>NC_062519.1:0-8462 GCF_022655615.1 Tachysurus fulvidraco
ATCGTCAGCATAGCAGTGGAAACTAATCCCATGTCTTCTAATAATGTTCCCTAATTGAAGCATGTATATAGAGAAAAGCAGATGTCCAGAACTGATCCTTGAGGGACCCCAAGATAATTGGTAATAATCTGGAGGATTCACCATTTAATTCAACAAAATTGTATCGATCAGACAGGTAGGATCTAAACCAACTTAAAGCCTGTCCATGAATACCTGTGTAATTTTGTAAGAAATCTAGGAGAATGTTGTGATCTATAGTGTCGAATGTGGCACTAAGGTCAAGTAGAACTAATAGTGACATACAGTCTTGGTCCGAAGCTAAGAACAAGTCGTTTGTAACTTTAACAAGTGCTGTTTCTGTGCTATGATGGGGCCTGAAACCTGACTGAAACTCTTCAAAGATATTGTTCTCCTGTAAGAAGGAGCTCAGTTGGACAGACACAACCTTTTCAAGTATTTTAGACATAAACGGAAGATGTGAAATAGGTCTGTAATTTGATAGTACATTTGGATCTAAATTAGGTTTCTTAATGATGGGCCTAATAACTGCCAACGTGAAAGATTTAGGGACGTAACCTAAATAGCGAGGCATTAATAATTTTAAGAAGAGGCTAACCAGCTTTATGTAACACTTCTTTCAGTAATATAGTTTAAATGGGGTCTAGTGAACAAGTTGTTGATTTAGATGTGGTAATAAGTTTATCTAACTCTTCCTGTCCTGTACTGGTAAAGCACTGTAGTTGTGTGTCTAGAGACTTAAGTGAGACTGGGTCACTAGTTGGTCTCATATTTTGAGCGTCACCTATTTTATTCCTCATACTTTCGATTTTATCAGTGAAGAATCTCATAAAATCCTCACTACTGTGATGGAATAGTGTGTTCAGATTTCTGTTTTTTTGTTAATCTAGCCACTGTGCTAAATAAAAACCTGGGGTTGTTCTGGTTATTTTCTATGAGTTTGCTCAGGTGCTCAGCCCTGGCAGCTTTTAGAGCCTGTCTTATAGCTGGACATACTGTCCTTATACGCAATTCTAAAAACCTCTAATTTAGTTTTTCTCCACTTTCGCTCGAGGTTACAGGTTTCTCTTTGGAGGGTGTGAGTATGACTATTATACCACGGTGCAAGCGTTTTATCTCTAACCTTCTTTAATCGGATTGGGGCAACAGTGTCTAATGTGCTAGTGAACATAGAGTCTATGCTGTTTGTGTTTAAGGGTACAGTAAGATGTCCAGACAGATCAGGCAGGTTATTTGTGAATCTGTCTTCAGTGGTCGGAACAATAGTTCTACAGAGTCGATAACGTGGTGAGACACAGTTAGTCTGTTCTATAGGTAGTGTGTACATTATGAGGTAATGGTCTGTGATGTCATCACTTTGAGGTATGAGATCTATATCAGTGACATCTATTGTGTGATATTATTAAATCTAGTGTGTGATTACGACGATGAGTTGCTTTAGTGATGTTTTGTTTAAGCCCAAGTGAGTTTAGTAAGTCCAAAAATGTGAGTCCTAAAGCATCGCTTGTATCGTCAACATGAATGTTAGTCACCTACAATCAATGCTTTATCAAAGTTAACCAATAAGTCTGAAAGAAAGTCTGTAAATTCTCTAAGAAAATCGGTGTAGGGCCCTCGGGGTCTGTATACGGTTGCTAGTGCAAGAGACATCAGGGATTTCTTTGTGTGGCGTCAGCACGGAAGAGCCTAGGACGCTCCCAGAAAACATTCCAGTTATCAATAAAGAGTAGATTCTGAGTCTGACACCATGACTGAAGCCATTCATTTAAAGTGAAAAGTATACCAAACCTTTCAATTCCTTGCTGGTATGTTGGAAGCGGTCCAGACACATTGATCCTTGCTGTGGGCGCTGGGTGCGAACCGTCTCCACCAGGGTGTTGAAGCTGAAAGGCCGTTTGTGAAAAGCCGTTAATGCTTTTTCGTGAAACCTTATATAAGCACACATCTGACAAGCTTGAAATGGGCTGTTTCACCTAAACATGACAGTGTGTTTATGTCAGAAATCTCGGAAAGAAGCTTTTTTACATTATTTTATGCTAAATAACATAAAATATAATAGTTCATAAAAGTCCAATATGTTGATAAGAATATGATTCTTATTATAATGGTCTGTTTCACCTTGTTTCCATGAAACATGATAGGACACAGTGTGTTTATGTCAGAAAGCTCGGAGAAAAGCTTTTTTACGTTATTTTATTTGAAATATTATAAAATAAAATAGTTCATATTAAAGGCCAATATGTCGATAAAAATATGATTTACACTCGAAAATCTGATGATTTGTGTGTGTGGTATGATCATTTTAATGCAATCTTAGGTATCAGCATGTGTTTTGAGTGAAACCCTGTATGCATGTACAAAAGTGCTTCTCAGGAGCTGAAAAGCTGTTTGCCGCAGTCTCAGTGCTCTAGCGCCTTTCTTTACGTACGTGATAGCGGAGGGACGAGTCAAAGTCCTGCCAGCCAGTAGAAGATGAACCCCTGGGTTGTTAATTGTTACGATAATGTTATTGTATGTGTAAAGTATGTTTGTTTACTTCACTGTCACAAGAAGAGCTGCAACAAGTTCAGCATTTGTGGAACAGTCACAGAATTCGCCAGAGCAGAAATGCAGTGGCTCCAAATGGCCGTCCACCCATGATGGCCGTCCACTCATGATCTACCACAACTTTTTGGAGCAATAGATTACCTGAAACCTGTCTCTCAAGATGCTATGGATGCCTGTAGAGAGGAATGTCTTCAAAGAGGACCATACTTATATGATGAGAGTTTTTACTTTATCATGCCTTCTTATGGAAGAGAACCATCTTCCTCCACCCACAACACCTGATGAAGCTATTGAATTGTACATGTTCCTGAGGAGCTGTATAGTTGCAAATCTGTAGTAATTTATTTTAACATGAGACTGTCTCCTCAGCTTGACTTTCATATTTGCATTTGTTGTACATCAGACTGAAAATTTGGTAATTGTGTAATTTGGTAATCATCTTTCATCCATCAGTTCATCTGCATTACAATTTGAGAAGTGAATGATGCAAAAATGTACAATGTAATCTAATCTATTGTGAAATGTGAGACACACTAACAATTATAACATCAAGCACAATGTAAAATCAAATTGCAATAATAAATTTCATACTGTTTTATAAAAATTAACTGGGTTCTTTTTATTTGTCACAGGAAATGCAACCTATTTATAACATTTCCAGTTAACGTGAACTGTAAAAAAAGAAAGATTGAATTACATTTGAAGATTTAAATAAAAAAGTCACCCGAGCAGCCTTGAACACCTTAAAGTAATCAAGCATCACGTTACTTCAGGCAGGCCACGCTGTAAACTGCATCAGCTGCTAATCAACTGTCCTCAAGGCGCACCAATCCAGCACGATTTCCCTAATTTCCCTCCTTTAAATCCTCGCCTTCAAGCTCACCTACGCATCGCCGCTGCTGCGATCCAACACCCTCCTCCGTCCCCGACTCCTCCAGCCAGAACCTGTCGCCAGCGCCGAATAAATTCTTCACGTAAAAAAAAAATTCGCACCTCGCGCAATTTCGGTTCTGATTCTGAGGTGTAATGGGGGGTCTATTCATTCCCCAGCGCTGCCTCCCCGCCCCGTCCATGCATGCGCACGGACAGGCGCGTGGGAAAATTCTCCCAGAACAAAACCATTCCGCAAACACTAACTGTATGCTCGCTAACCTTCATTTACGAAGTGGTCCTGACTGAAATTGCATTATTTGAAGAGGATAAAATCAACTGTGCAAATTTACATCAAATCATTGTTTTAACGGTTTATATGCTGAAAATGATCATTTGTAAACAACGTAAACATTTTGAAAAAGCTGAACTTTCAAAAATAAAAAAACATGCAGTGCACATGTTTGAGTGCACAATTTTTATGACAAATACAATAACAAATCACCGCCATATTCTTCTGTTAACATTTAGGTCATGATTCATACAATGAATCAATTGCAATAAGTGCATGTGTACTTGACAATATACTTTCGAAATCAGAGCGCAGCTCTGGGTAAAGCTGTATGTGGAAGGAAGCTTCAAAACTGGGCCACAGGTGTGAGCGACTGGTCGCCTTGCCAGTCCATCCAAAGATGTGAAAATCACTTTTATTTCATTGACACAGACAACATCAGAGCCTGTGACAAATCTAAGCATTTTCCTCAATCCCACTCCATCTAATCCTCTGATGTACTGCTGTAAAAAACGCGAGCACTTGCTCTCTGCTTGAGTTTGAGGTGAGACATCCAGCAATTTCAAGAACCTTCTTGTTGTGTGTCTTTTGTCTTCATACATCTGTAGCCCATCCACTGTTTCTCTGAAAATCTGTTTGGCTTCTCCAGACATGTTGTCTAAAGCATATTTTGACAGTTGGATTATTTGTTTGTGACCAGCTTTTAGCAACAGTTCTTTTAGGTTTTGTTGTGTTGGCATGGTGGTTACACCCAAACGATCCAAGAGATCCAGCAGCTCATCTCCATCATCACCAAGGAGATCTTCTTTTAAGGCCAAAGAGACCAGGTCCCTGTCTGACTGACTCATGTATGAAATGATTCAATCATAATCTCATCTGTGACTGAATGCTCTCCAAAAATGAGTGCCACTGTGAAAGCTGTTGCCAGACGGGTTGGAAAATATCTGTGATCCTTAAATCCTTTGGCCAGGATTCTTCCAATTGACTTCCAGTCTTCATCCTGCCATTTTGCAGAGAGTGATGGCACTCTCATATCCTCCCCTACAGCTGCATGATCCAAAAATTCTGACCAGAAGGCTGAGTACACATCTCTGGACACAGCATCTTCATCAGCTCCCTTCTATGATGCTGTACTTTAAGTTGCATGTCATGATCCTTGAATCTTTACTCTGGTCAATCATCTCATACAAAAGAGTGCTCCTATGCAGCTTTATGTTTACATGTAGGAGTGTATATTCTGAAGCTGAAACCGTAACCCCATGAACTGCAGCTTCTGCTTGATCTGTGATAGAGCCATGGGCGTAAATTTCATTTAAAGGTAGGGGGACAATAAATATAAAATTTCTCATGAGCAATTTTTGAAGGGGGACACAAATAATACTGTCAAATTGTACTTATAAAGATATGTCCCCACAGTGAAAAACTGCTTTTATCATTATTATTGTAGCTTGGAGACATTATGATTATGTTCAAAGTTTTTCTCAGGTTCAAATTTTCCTTTTCTCCGTTATTTTATCTAGTCTATGACACTGCAAGGCAAGTTTATTTATACTGTAGCACATTTCATACACAATGGTAATTCAATGTGCTTTACATAAAGAAAGTAAAACTATCATAAAAAATAATCACAACAATAAAAACAAGGGATTAATTTTTTTTAAATTTTTATTTAAAATTAATTATTACACTTAAGAACAGAATAGAAATTGATTATACAAAAAAATACAGTGAGGTAGCAGTGTTCATTTAGTAAATGCACAGCTAAATCCATGTGTCAAGAGAGGCACTGACAGAGAGTCAAGAAATGATGAAAATAATTTTTATTAATGCTTCAGTAAAGTTCATTAAATCTATTGTGTTGTTAGTGTGGTATTTAAACTTTAAACTGACAAAGGTGGTACATGAAGTAATTTGACAACAATGCAGTAAATTATTTAGGTGCATCAAAAAGCATGTTCGTTAAGCTAATCCAGCACAAATTAGTGCATAAAAGTGCACCTCATAATTAAATACAAAAGGAAAAGAAAAACTGCAAAAAGGTCCACTTTTTGAAAAAATAACCGAGCCTTTCAATAGGCTGGCTACGGCCCTGGTGTGTGTGTGTGTGTGTGTGTGTGTGTGTGTGTGTGTGTGGCCTGCCTGCCTGCCAGTGAGCAATGGACATATGACAGTTCTTTAAAAGAAAAAAAGACAGATTCAGGTGAGAGACTAGGGACAATCCATAATGACCTCTGTCTTTTTTTTTTGTTCTGAAAAGTGTTAAGTAAGCTAAAAAAAAGAAAAAAAAATCTGGATTTTGGAGTTAGTTGGATCAATGTTAAAATTGATATAGAGTGGTTTTTTTTGTGAAAAGAGGGTGGGTGGTGGCTTTCAAAAATTTGTTTATAAATGACTAACCTTTTAGGGTAGAAATCACAACATCTTCGAGTCCATCCATACTGACAAAGTGGCGGGAGGAAATGCCTTCCGTTTCCTTGCTGCGTAAGTGTGCTGATTGCACATGCGTAATAAAACGTTAAAAAGGTCACAGGGTCAACGCACTGTTGCGCATGCACGCTCGCGCGTTTTTTCTTTTTTCCTATTTTATACTTTTAATGTTCGCGCGTTATAGTTTAACTAGTTAATGAGTTGAAGTTGAAAGATAGCTACATTTGACAACAATTTTAACCTCAACATTTTTATATAGGTAGCTACGAAAGCTTGCTTTGATTTTACCGGAGAAAATGATTTGGCGCTGCATCATTTATGTGTTTTTGGCTCTTACTCTCAAATCTTTATTAAGTCACATAAATTTTGCACATAATCGTAGTCCAGATTTCTGCCTGGTTTTTGAAATAGATGGGTGCACTAAAGAGTACCGAGTCTAAAACTTTTTTTGGTATCACAACAGACGAGCACACTCACAATATCTAGACGGCATGAGTAGCAGCAGATCACTTCGGAGAGAGAGGTCAGCACTACACGAAGCGTCCAGTGAACCAAAAGAATGGACAGCAACAACTTGTGGACATATAGTGGACCAACAAGGGTGGCTCAGGATACTCAGAACTCAAGTGAAATGACTCGAGTTCTTCATGCCTCCCCCAAGAAACCATGGTAAATTTATAACTTAGTTTATGTTGTTTGTCATAGCATAATCTCTTATTTAACCTAATTATTATGCAATCAAGTGCATAATATGTTTATATTTTCTTCGTGTTTAGAATGACGAATTATATGGGGTCAGAATTGTTTCGTTATTCTGAATAAATACACTATGATCCACAAATAAATATAAAGAGTTTCACAAATATTTTTACAAATTTCACAAAAAGAAATGAAATTCACAAATAAATAAAATGGGATTTGCAAATAAAAAATATATTTATAAATTGTATTTATTTGCGAATTGCTTCCTGCTCATTTGTGAATCGCGTTCTGTGCATTAGTGAATCACTGCACGCATTTGTGGATTGCGTTCTGTGCATTTGTGAATCACGGCACGCATTTGTGGATTGCGTTCTGTGCATTTGTGGATTTGAAACATTTCTAACGTCAAGACGTGCACAAGAATCCACAAATAGGTGGACTCCGCCCACCGTCTACTCCAGCCAATCACGTTCTAATTTACTCGCTCTTCACACTACCCCTGGACCCATTGATGATGCTGAAATCGTTTCCAAAGAAAGCAGAATTGAACTAACCCTTAGTGCTGGCTACAATCCATACAGGGTTACCAGATTGGGCTCGAATCTGCGACAAATGTTTTTTATTTGTTTTTTTTTTAAATCGTATTTTGCAGTACATATTACACTGTGATAGTGCGAGTAAATCAGAACGTGATTGGTTTGAGGTAGACCGTGCCACGATTGGTCAGCGCCACGAGACCATTGTCCGATTGGCTGGAGTAGACGGTGGGCGGAATCCACCTATTTAATGTGCTTGCTAAAGCACATTCTTATTCTCTTGCATACTTATTATTAATGTGCTTGCTAAAGCACATTCATATTCTCTTGCATACTTCTTCTTCTTCTTCTTCTTCTTCTTCTTCTTCTTCTTCTTCTTCCGGACACTTTTTCGGCGCGTAACTTGTCCCGCAGCTTCTGGGAACGTTTGGCAGAGTCTCCTGTCAGAGAGATCTTCAACTCTCACCTCCGGCAGAGCTTCAACCAGATCCTGAGGGAGGTTGGAGACATTGAGTCCAAGTGGACCATGTTCTCCACCTCCATTGTCGATGCAGCCGCACAGAGCTGTGGCCGTAGGTCTCCGGTGCCTGTTGTGGCGGCAATCCCCGAACCCGGTGGTGGACCCCGGAAGTAAGGGATGCCGTCAAGCTGAAGAAGGAGTCCTATCGAGCCTTGTTGGCTCGGGGGACTCCGGAGGCAGCTGATAGTTACCGGAGGGCCAAGCGAGCTTCAGCCCGGGTGGTTGCAGAGGCAAAAACTCGGGTCTGGGAGGAGTTCGATGAGGCCATGGAGAAGGACTATCGGTTGGCCTCGAAGAAATTCTGGCAAACTGTCCGGCGTCTCAGGAGGGGGAAGCAGTGCCCTGCTCACACTGTTTACAGTGGGAGTGGGAATCTGCTGACTTCGACTGGTGACATCCTCGGACGGTGGAAGGAGTATTTCGAGGATCTCCTCAACCCCATTGCCCATTTGGTTCGCATTGCCGGCAGTAAGTCAGACTTGTTCCCGGTGCATGTTGGACTCTGGCAGGGCTGCCCTTTGTCACCGGTCCTGTTCATTATTTATAAAGG
>NC_062519.1:8962-56462 GCF_022655615.1 Tachysurus fulvidraco
ATATAGCAACTTGTTCTGGAGTGGTGTGTGACTCTTATCAAAAGTTATTGAACTGGATGCTCTGCCAATGGAGAACCCCATAGAATAGAGTGATGATGGAAATTGAACATCTAGAGTAAATTATAGCACATTAAAGACTTGTAGTATGTTCTTTAGGGTCAAATAAATATTTAGCAACTTGTTTTGGAGTGGTGTGTGCCTCTTTTCATAAGTTATTGAACTGGATGCTCTGCCAATGGAGAACCCCATAGAATAGAGTGATGATGGAAATTGAACATCTAGACTAAATTATAGCACATTAAAGACTTGTAGTATGTTCTTTAGGGTCAAATAAATATTTAGCAACTTGTTTTGGAGTGGTGTGTGCCTCTTTTCAAAAGTTATTGAACTGGATGCTCTGCCAATGGAGAACCCCATAGAATAGAGTGATGATGGAAATTGAACATCTAGAGTAAATAATAGCACATTAAAGACTTGTAGTATGTTCTTTAGGGTCAAATAAATATTTAGCAACTTGTTTTGGAGTGGTGTGTGCCTCTTTTCAAAAGTTATTGAACTGGATGCTCTGCCAATGGAGAACCCCATAGAATAGAGTGATGATGGAAATTGAACATCTAGAGTAATTAATAGCACATTAAAGACTTGTAGTATGTTCTTTAGGGTCAAATAAATATTTAGCAACTTGTTTTGGAGTGGTGTGTGCCTCTTTTCAAAAGTTATTGAACTGGATGCTCTGCCAATGGAGAACCCCATAGAATAGAGTGATGATGGAAAGTGAACATCTAGAGAAAATAATAGCACATTAAAGACTTGTAGTATGTTCTTTAGGGTCAAATAAATAAATATTTAGCAACTTGTTCTGGAGTGGTGTGTGACTCTTTTCAAAAGTTATTGAACTGGATGCTCTGCCAATGGAGAACCCCATAGAATAGAGTGATGATGGAAATTGAACATCTAAAGTAAATAATAGCACATTAAAGACTTGTAGTATGTTCTTTAGGGTCAAATAAATATTTAGCAACTTGTTTTGGAGTGGTATGTGCCTCTTTTCAAAAGTTATTGAACTGGATGCTCTGCCAATGGAGAACCCCATAGAATAGAGTGATAATGGAAATTGAACATCTGCAGTAAATAATAGCACATTAAAGACTTGTAGTATGTTCTTTAGGGTCAAATAAATATTTAGCAATTTGTTTTGGAGTGGTGTGTGCCTCTTTTCAAATGTGATGATGGAAAGTGAACCTCTACAGTAAATAATAGCACATTAAAGACTTGTAGTATGTTCTTTAGTGTCAAATAAATATTTAGCAACTTGTCTTGGAGTGGTGTGTGCCTCTTTTCAAAAGTTATTGAACTGGATGCTCTGCCACTGGAGAACCCCATAGAATAGAGTGATGATGGAAAGTGAACCTCTACAGTAAATAATAGCACATTAAAGACTTGTAGTATGTTCTTTAGGGTCAAATAAATATTTAGCAACTTGTTTTGGAGTGGTGTGTGCCTCTTTTCAAAAGTTATTAAACTGGATGCTCTGCCAATGGAGAACCCCATAGAATAGAGTGAAGATGGAAATTGAACATCTAGAGTAAATAATAGCACATTAAAGACTTGTAGTATGTTCTTTAGGGTCAAATAAATATTTAGCAACTTGTTTTGGAGTGGTGTGTGCCTCTTTTCAAAAGTTATTGAACTGGATGCTCTGCCAATGGAGAACCCCATAGAATAGAGTGATGATGGAAAGTGAACATCTAGAGAAAATAATAGCACATTAAAGACTTGTAGTATGTTCTTTAGGGTCAAATAAATATTTAGCAACTTGTTCTGGAGTGGTGTGTGACTCTTTTCAAAAGTTATTGAACTGGATGCTCTGCCAATGGAGAACCCCATAGAATAGAGTGATGATGGAAATTGAACATCTAGAGTAAATAATAGCACATTAAAGACTTGTAGTATGTTCTTTAGGGTCAAATAAATAATTAGCAACTTGTTTTGGAGTGGTGTGTGCCTCTTTTCAAAAGTTATTGAACTGGATGCTCTGCCACTGGAGAACCCCATAGAATAGAGTGATGATGGAAAGTGAACATCTACAGTAAATAATAGCACATTAAAGACTTGTAGTATGTTCTTCAGGGTCAAATAAATATTTAGCAACTTGTTTTGTAGTGGTGTGTGCCTCTTTTCAAAAGTTATTGAACTGGATGCTCTGCCAATGGAGAACCCCATAGAATAGAGTGATGATGGAAAGTGAACATCTAGAGTAAATAATAGCACATTAAAGACTTGTAGTATGTTCTTTAGGGTCAAATAAATATTTAGCAACTTGTTCTGGAGTGGTGTGTGACTCTTTTCAAAAGTTATTGAACTGGATGCTGTGCCACTGGAGAACCCCATGGAATAGAGTGATGATGGAGATTGAACATCAAAAGTAAATAATAGCACATTAAAGACTTGTAGTATGTTCTTAAGGGTCAAATAAATATTTAGCAACTTGTTTTGGAGTGGTGTGTGCCTTTTTTCAAAAGTTATTGAACTGGATGCTCTGCCACTGGAGAACCCCATAGAATAGAGTGATGATGGAAATTGAACATCTACAGTAAATATTAGCACATTAAAGACTTGTAGTATGTTCTTTAGGGTCAAATAAATATTTAGCAACTTGTTTTGGAGTGGTGTGTGCCTCTTTTCAAAAGTTATTGAACTGGATGCTCTGCCAATGGAGAACCCCATAGAATAGAGTGATGATGGAAAGTGAACATCTAGAGAAAATAATAGCACATTAAAGACTTGTAGTATGTTCTTTAGGGTCAAATAAATATTTAGCAACTTGTTCTGGAGTGGTGTGTGACTCTTTTCAAAAGTTATTGAACTGGATGCTCTGCCAATGGAGAACCCCATAGAATAGAGTGATGATGGAAATTGAACATCTAGAGTAAATAATAGCACATTAAAGACTTGTAGTATGTTCTTTAGGGTCAAATAAATATTTAGCAACTTGTTTTGGAGTGGTGTGTGCCTCTTTTCAAAAGTTATTGAACTGGATGCTCTGCCAATGGAGAACCCCATAGAATAGAGTGATGATGGAAATTGAACATCTAGAGTAAATAATAGCACATTAAAGACTTGTAGTATGTTCTTTAGGGTCAAATAAATATTTAGCAACTTGTTTTGGAGTGGTGTGTGCGCCTCTTTTCAAAAGTTATTGAACTGGATGCTCTGCCAATGGAGAACCCCGTAGAATAGAGTGATGATGGAAATTGAACATCTAGAGTAAATAATAGCACATTAAAGACTTGTAGTATGTTCTTTAGGGTCAAATAAATATTTAGCAACTTGTTCTGGAGTGGTGTGTGACTCTTTTTAAAAGTTATTGAACTGGATGCTCTGCCAATGGAGAACCCCATAGAATAGAGTGATTATGGAAAGTGAACATCTAGAGTAAATAATAGCACATTAAAGACTTGTAGTATGTTCTTTAGGGTCAAATAAATATTTAGCAACTTGTTTTGGAGTGGTGTGTGCCTCTTTTCAAAAGTTATTGAACTGGATGCTCTGCCAATGGAGAACCCCATAGAATAGAGTGATGATGGAAATTGAACATCTAGAGTAATTAATAGCACATTAAAGACTTGTAGTATGTTCTTTAGGGTCAAATAAATATTTAGCAACTTGTTTTGGAGTGGTGTGTGCCTCTTTTCAAAAGTTATTGAACTGGATGCTCTGCCAATGGAGAACCCCATAGAATAGAGTGATGATGGAAAGTGAACATCTAGAGAAAATAATAGCACATTAAAGACTTGTAGTATGTTCTTTAGGGTCAAATAAATAAATATTTAGCAACTTGTTCTGGAGTGGTGTGTGACTCTTTTCAAAAGTTATTGAACTGGATGCTCTGCCAATGGAGAACCCCATAGAATAGAGTGATGATGGAAATTGAACATCTAAAGTAAATAATAGCACATTAAAGACTTGTAGTATGTTCTTTAGGGTCAAATAAATATTTAGCAACTTGTTTTGGAGTGGTGTGTGCCTCTTTTCAAAAGTTATTGAACTGGAATCTCTGCCAATGGAGAACCCCATAGAATAGAGTGATGATGGAAATTGAACATCTAGAGTAAATTATAGCACAATAAAGACTTGTAGTATGTTCTTTAGGGTCAAATAAATATTTAGCAACTTGTTTTGGAGTGGTGTGTGCCTCTTTTCAAAAGTTATTGAACTGGATGCTCTGCCAATGGAGAACCCCATAGAATAGAGTGATGATGGAAAGTGAACATCTAGAGAAAATAATAGCACATTAAAGACTTGTAGTATGTTCTTTAGGGTCAAAAAAATATTTAGCAACTTGTTTTGGAGCGGTGTGTGCCTCTTTTCAAAAGTTATTGAACTGGATGCTCTGCCAACGGAGAACCCCATAGAATAGAGTGATGATGGAAAGTGAACATCTACAGTAAATAATAGCACATTAAAGACTTGTAGTATGTTCTTTAGGGTCAAATAAATATTTAGCAACTTGTTCTGGAGTGGTGTGTGACTCTTTTCAAAAGTTATTGAACTGGATGCTCTGCCAATGGAGAACCCCATAGAATAGAGTGATGATGAAAATTGAACATCTAGAGTAAATAATAGCACATTAAAGACTTGTAGTATGTTCTTTAGGGTCAAATAAATATTTAGCAACTTGTTTTGGAGTGGTGTGTGCCTCTTTTCAAAAGTTATTGAACTGGATGCTCTGCCAATGGAGAACCCCATAGAATAGAGTGATGATGGAAATTGAACATCTAGAGTAAATAATAGCACATTAAAGACTTGTAGTATGTTCTTTAGGGTCAAATAAATATTTAGCAACTTGTTTTGGAGTGGTGTGTGCCTCTTTTCAAAAGTTATTGAACTGGATGCTCTGCCAATGGAGAACCCCATAGAATAGAGTGATGATGGAAAGTGAACATCTAGAGTAAATTATAGCACATTAAAGACTTGTAGTATGTTCTTTATGGTCAAATAAATATTTAGCAACTTGTTTTGGAGTGGTGTGTGCCTCTTTTCAAAAGTTATTGAACTGGATGCTCTGCCAATGGAGAACCCCATAGAATAGAGTGATGATGGAAATTGAACATCTAGAGTAAATAATAGCACATAACATCTAGAGTAAATAATAGCACATTAAAGACTTGTAGTATGTTCTTTAGGGTCAAATAAATATTTAGCAACTTGTTCTGGAGTGGTGTGTGACTCTTATCAAAAGTTATTGAACTGGATGCTCTGCCACTGGAGAACCCCATAGAATAGAGTGATGATGGAAATTGAACATCTATAGTAAATAATAGCACATTAAAGACTTGTAGTATGTTCTTTAGGGTCAAATAAATATTTAGCAACTTGTTCTGGAGTGGTGTGTGCCTCTTTTCAAAAGTTATTGAGCTGGATGCTCTACCACTGGAGAACCCCATAGAATAGAGTGATGATGGAAATTGAACATCTAGAGTAAATAATAGCACATTAAAGACTTGTAGTATGTTCTTTAGGGTCAAATAAATATTTAGCAACTTGTTTTGGAGTGGTGTGTGCCTCTTTTCAAAAGTTATTGAACTGGATGCTCTGCCAATGGAGAACCCCATAGAATAGAGTGATGATGGAAATTGAACATCTAGACTAAATTATAGCACATTAAAGACTTGTAGTATGTTCTTTAGGGTCAAATAAATATTTAGCAACTTGTTTTGGAGTGGTGTGTGCCTCTTTTCAAAAGTTATTGAACTGGATGCTCTGCCAATGGAGAACCCCATAGAATAGAGTGATGATGGAAATTGAACATCTAGAGTAAATAATAGCACATTAAAGACTTGTAGTATGTTCTTTAGGGTCAAATAAATATTTAGCAACTTGTTTTGGAGTGGTGTGTGCCACTTTTCAAAAGTTATTGAACTGGATGCTCTGCCAATGGAGAACCCCGTAGAATAGAGTGATGATGGAAATTGAACATCTAGAGTAAATAATAGCACATTAAAGACTTGTAGTATGTTCTTTAGGGTCAAATAAATATTTAGCAACTTGTTTTGGAGTGGTGTGTGCCTCTTTTCAAAAGTTATTGAACTGGATGCTCTGCCAATGGAGAACCCCATAGAATAGAGTGATGATGGAAATTGAACATCTAGAGTAATTAATAGCACATTAAAGACTTGTAGTATGTTCTTTAGGGTCAAATAAATATTTAGCAACTTGTTTTGGAGTGGTGTGTGCCTCTTTTCAAAAGTTATTGAACTGGATGCTCTGCCAATGGAGAACCCCATAGAATAGAGTGATGATGGAAAGTGAACATCTAGAGAAAATAATAGCACATTAAAGACTTGTAGTATGTTCTTTAGAATCAAATAAATATTTAGCAACTTGTTTTGGAGTGGTGTGTGCCTCTTTTCAAAAGTTATTGAACTGGATGCTCTGCCACTGGAGAACCCCATAGAATAGAGTGATGATGGAAATTGAACATCTAGAGTAAATAATAGCACATTAAAGACTTGTAGTATGTTCTTTAGGGTCAAATAAATATTTAGCAACTTGTTTTGGAGTGGTGTGTGACTCTTTTCAAAAGTTATTGAACTGGATGCTCTGCCAATGGAGAACCCCATAGAATAGAGTGATGATGGAAATTGAACATCTAGAGTAAATAATAGCACATTAAAGACTTGTAGTATGTTTTTTAGGGTCAAATAAATATTTAGCAACTTGTTTTGGAGTGGTGTGTGCCTCTTTTCAAAAGTTATTGAACTGGATGCTCTGCCAATGGAGAACCCCATAGAATAGAGTGATGATGGAAAGTGAACATCTACAGTATATAATAGCACATTAAAGACTTGTAGTATGTTCTTTAGGGTCAAATAAATATTTAGCAACTTGTTTTGGAGTGGTGTGTGCCTCTTTTCAAAAGTTATTGAACTGGATGCTCTGCCAATGGAGAACCCCATAGAATAGAGTGATGATGGAAATTGAACATCTAGAGTAAATAATAGCACATTAAAGACTTGTAGTATGTTCTTTAGGGTCAAATAAATATTTAGCAACTTGTCTTGGAGTGGTGTGTGCCTCTTTTCAAAAGTTATTGAACTGGATGCTCTGCCACTGGAGAACCCCATAGAATAGAGTGATGATGGAAAGTGAACCTCTACAGTAAATAATAGCACATTAAAGACTTGTAGTATGTTCTTTAGGGTCAAATAAATATTTAGCAACTTGTTTTGGAGTGGTTTGTGCCTCTTTTCAAAAGTTATTGAGCTGGATGCTCTGCCACTGGAGAACCCCATAGAATAGAGTGATGATGGAAATTGAACATCTAGAGTAAATTATAGCACATTAAAGACTTGTAGTATGTTCTTTAGGGTCAAATAAATATTTAGCAACTTGTTTTGGAGTGGTGTGTGCCTCTTTTCAAAAGTTATTGAACTGGATGCTCTGCCAATGGAGAACCCCATAGAATAGAGTGAAGATGGAAATTGAACATCTACAGTAAATAATAGCACATTAAAGACTTGTAGTATGTTCTTTAGGGTCAAATAAATATTTAGCAACTTGTTTTGGAGTGGTGTGTGCCTCTTTTCAAAAGTTATTGAACTGGATGCTCTGCCAATGGAGAACCCTATAGAATAGAGTGATGATGGAAAGTGAACATCTAGAGAAAATAATAGCACATTAAAGACTTGTAGTATGTTCTTTAGGGTCAAATAAATATTTAGCAACTTGTTCTGGAGTGGTGTGTGACTCTTTTCAAAAGTTATTGAACTGGATGCTCTGCCAATGGAGAACCCCATAGAATAGAGTGATGATGGAAATTGAACATCTAGAGTAAATAATAGCACATTAAAGACTTGTAGTATGTTCTTTAGGGTCAAATAAATATTTAGCAACTTGTTTTGGAGTGGTGTGTGCCTCTTTTCAAAAGTTATTGAACTGGATGCTCTGCCAATGGAGAACCCCATAGAATAGAGTGATGATGGAAATTGAACATCTAGACTAAATTATAGCACATTAAAGACTTGTAGTATGTTCTTTAGGGTCAAATAAATATTTAGCAACTTGTTTTGGAGTGGTGTGTGCCTCTTTTCAAAAGTTATTGAACTGGATGCTCTGCCAATGGAGAACCCCATAGAATAAAGTGATGATGGAAATTGAACATCTAGAGTAAATAATAGCACATTAAAGACTTGTAGTATGTTCTTTAGGGTCAAATAAATATTTAGCAACTTGTTTTGGAGTGGTTTGTGCCTCTTTTCAAAAGTTATTGAACTGGATGCTCTGCCAATGGAGAACCCCATAGAATAGAGTGATGATGGAAATTGAACATCTAGAGTAAATAATAGCACATTAAAGACTTGTAGTATGTTCTTTAGGGTCAAATAAATATTTAGCAACTTGTTTTGGAGTGGTGTGTGCCTCTTTTCAAAAGTTATTGAACTGGATGCTCTGCCAATGGAGAACCCAATAGAATAGAGTGATGATGGAAATTGAACATCTAGAGTAAATAATAGCACATTAAAGACTTGTAGTATGTTCTTTAGGGTCAAATAAATATTTAGCAGTTTGTTTTGGAGTGGTGTGTGCCTCTTTTCAAAAGTTATTGAACTGGATGCTCTGCCACTGGAGAACCCCATAGAATAGAGTGATGATGGAAAGTGAACATCTACAGTAAATAATAGCACATTAAAGACTTGTAGTATGTTCTTTAGGGTCAAATAAATATTTAGCAACTTGTTTTGGAGTGGTTTGTGCCTCTTTTCAAAAGTTATTGAACTGGATGCTCTGCCACTGGAGAACCCCATAGAATAGAGTGATGATGGAAATTGAACATCTAGAGTAAATAATAGCACATTAAAGACTTGTAGTATGTTCTTTAGGGTCAAATAAATATTTAGCAACTTGTTTTGGAGTGGTGTGTGCCTCTTTTCAAAAGTTATTGAACTGGATGCTCTGCCAATGGAGAACCCCATAGAATAGAGTGATTATGGAAAGTGAACATCTAGAGTAAATAATAGCACATTAAAGACTTGTAGTATGTTCTTTAGGGTCAAATAAATATTTAGCAACTTGTTTTGGAGTGGTGTGTGCCTCTTTTCAAAAGTTATTGAACTGGATGCTCTGCCACTGGAGAACCCCATAGAATAGAGTGATGATGGAAATTGAACATCTAGAGTAAATTATAGCACATTAAAGACTTGTAGTATGTTCTTTAGGGTCAAATAAATATTTAGCAACTTGTTTTGGAGTGGTGTGTGCCTCTTTTCAAAAGTTATTGAACTGGATGCTCTGCCAATGGAGAACCCCATAGAATAGAGTGATGATGGAAAGTGAACATCTACAGTATATAATAGCACATTAAAGACTTGTAGTATGTTCTTTAGGGTCAAATAAATATTTAGCAACTTGTTTTGGAGTGGTGTGTGCCTCTTTTCAAAAGTTATTGAACTGGATGCTCTGCCAATGGAGAACCCCATAGAATAGAGTGATGATGGAAATTGAACATCTAGAGTAAATAATAGCACATTAAAGACTTGTAGTATGTTCTTTAGGGTCAAATAAATATTTAGCAACTTGTCTTGGAGTGGTGTGTGCCTCTTTTCAAAAGTTATTGAACTGGATGCTCTGCCAATGGAGAACCCCATAGAATAGAGTGAAGATGGAAATTGAACATCTAGAGTAATTAATAGCACATTACAGACTTGTAGTATGTTCTTTAGGGTCAAATAAATATTTAGCAACTTGTTTTGGAGTGGTGTGTGCCTCTTTTCAAAAGTTATTGAACTGGATGCTCTGCCAATGGAGAACCCCATAGAATAGAGTGATGATGGAAATTGAACATCTAGAGTAAATAATAGCACATTAAAGACTTGTAGTATGTTCTTTAGGGTCAAATAAATATTTAGCAACTTGTTTTGGAGTGGTGTGTGCCTCTTTTCAAAAGTTATTGAACTGGATGCTCTGCCAATGGAGAACCCCATAGAATAGAGTGATGATGGAAATTGAACATCTAGAGTAAATTATAGCACATTAAAGACTTGTAGTATGTTCTTTAGGGTCAAATAAATATTTAGCAATTTGTTTTGGAGTGGTGTGTGCCTCTTTTCAAAAGTTATTGAACTGGATGCTCTGCCACTGGAGAACCCCATAGAATAGAGTGATGATGGAAAGTGAACATCTACAGTAAATAATAGCACATTAAAGACTTGTAGTATGTTCTTTAGGGTCAAATAAATATTTAGCAACTTGTTTTGGAGTGGTTTGTGCCTCTTTTCAAAAGTTATTGAACTGGATGCTCTGCCACTGGAGAACCCCATAGAATAGAGTGATGATGGAAATTGAACATCTAGAGTAAATAATAGCACATTAAAGACTTGTAGTATGTTCTTTAGGGTCAAATAAATATTTAGCAACTTGTTTTGGAGTGGTGTGTGCCTCTTTTCAAAAGTTATTGAACTGGATGCTCTGCCAATGGAGAACCCCTTAGAATAGAGTGATGATGGAAATTGAACATCTAGAGTAAATAATAGCACATTAAAGACTTGTAGTATGTTCTTTAGGGTCAAATAAATATTTAGCAACTTGTTTTGGAGTGGTGTGTGCCTCTTTTCAAAAGTTATTGAACTGGATGCTCTGCCAATGGAGAACCCCATAGAATAGAGTGATGATGGAAATTGAACATCTAGAGTAAATAATAGCACATTAAAGACTTGTAGTATGTTCTTTAGGGTCAAATAAATATTTAGCAACTTGTTTTGGAGTGGTGTGTGCCTCTTTTCAAAAGTTATTGAACTGGATGCTCTGCCACTGGAGAACCCCATAGAATAGAGTGATGATGGAAAGTGAACCTCTACAGTAAATAATAGCACATTAAAGACTTGTAGTATGTTCTTTAGGGTCAAATAAATATTTAGCAACTTGTTTTGGAGTGGTGTGTGCCTCTTTTCAAAAGTTATTGAACTGGATGCTCTGCCAATGGAGAACCCCATAGAATAGAGTGATGATGGAAAGTGAACATCTACAGTAAATTATAGCACATTAAAGACTTGTAGTATGTTCTTTAGGGTCAAATAAATATTTAGCAACTTGTTTTGGAGTGGTGTGTGCCTCTTTTCAAAAGTTATTGAACTGGATGCTCTGCCAATGGAGAACCCCATAGAATAGAGTGATGATGGAAAGTGAATATCTACAGTATATAATAGCACATTAAAGACTTGTAGTATGTTCTTTAGGGTCAAATAAATATTTAGCAACTTGTTCTGGAGTGGTGTGTGACTCTTTTTAAAAGTTATTGAACTGGATGCTCTGCCAATGGAGAACCCCATAGAATAGAGTGATGATGGAAATTGAACATCTAGAGTAAATAATAGCACATTAAAGACTTGTAGTATGTTCTTTAGGGTCAAATAAATATTTAGCAACTTGTCTTGGAGTGGTGTGTGCCTCTTTTCAAAAGTTATTGAACTGGATGCTCTGCCACTGGAGAACCCCATAGAATAGAGTGATGATGGAAAGTGAACCTCTACAGTAAATAATAGCACATTAAAGACTTGTAGTATGTTCTTTAGGGTCAAATAAATATTTAGCAACTTGTTTTGGAGTGGTTTGTGCCTCTTTTCAAAAGTTATTGAGCTGGATGCTCTGCCACTGGAGAACCCCATAGAATAGAGTGATGATGGAAATTGAACATCTAGAGTAAATTATAGCACATTAAAGACTTGTAGTATGTTCTTTAGGGTCAAATAAATATTTAGCAACTTGTTTTGGAGTGGTGTGTGCCTCTTTTCAAAAGTTATTGAACTGGATGCTCTGCCAATGGAGAACCCCATAGAATAGAGTGATGATGGAAATTGAACATCTAGAGTAAATAATAGCACATTAATGACTTGTAGTATGTTCTTTAGGGTCAAATAAATATTTAGCAACTTGTTTTGGAGTGGTGTGTGCCTCTTTTCAAAAGTTATTGAACTGGATGCTCTGCCAATGGAGAACCCCATAGAATAGAGTGATGATGGAAATTGAACCTCTACAGTAAATAATAGCACATTAAAGACTTGTAGTATGTTCTTTAGGGTCAAATAAATATTTAGCAATTTGTTTTGGAGTGGTGTGTGCCTCTTTTCAAAAGTTATTGAACTGGATGCTCTGCCACTGGAGAACCCCATAGAATAGAGTGATGATGGAAATTGAACATCTAGAGTAAATAATAGCACATTAAAGACTTGTAGTATGTTCTTTAGGGTCAAATAAACATTTAGCAACTTGTTTTGGAGTGGTGTGTGCCTCTTTTCAAAAGTTATTGAACTGGATGCTCTGCCAATGGAGAACCCCATAGAATAGAGTGATGATGGAAATTGAACATCTAGAGTAAATAATAGCACATTACAGACTTGTAGTATGTTCTTTAGGGTCAAATAAATATTTAGCAACTTGTTTTGGAGTGGTGTGTGCCTCTTTTCAAAAGTTATTGAACTGGATGCTCTGCCAATGGAGAACCCCATAGAATAGAGTGATTATGGAAAGTGAACATCTAGAGTAAATAATAGCACATTAAAGACTTGTAGTATGTTCTTTAGGGTCAAATAAATATTTAGCAACTTGTTTTGGAGTGGTGTGTGCCTCTTTTCAAAAGTTATTGAACTGGATGCTCTGCCAATGGAGAACCCCATAGAATAGAGTGATGATGGAAATTGAACATCTAGAGTAAATAATAGCACATTAAAGACTTGTAGTATGTTCTTTAGGGTCAAATAAATATTTAGCAACTTGTTTTGGAGTGGTGTGTGCCTCTTTTCAAAAGTTATTGAACTGGATGCTCTGCCAATGGAGAACCCCATAGAATAGAGTGATGATGGAAATTGAACATCTAGAGTAAATAATAGCACATTAAAGACTTGTAGTATGTTCTTTAGGGTCAAATAAATATTTAGCAACTTGTTCTGGAGTGGTGTGTGACTCTTTTTAAAAGTTATTGAACTGGATGCTCTGCCAATGGAGAACCCCATAGAATAGAGTGATGATGGAAATTGAACATCTAGAGTAAATAATAGCACATTAAAGACTTGTAGTATGTTCTTTAGGGTCAAATAAATATTTAGCAACTTGTTTTGGAGTGGTGTGTGCCTCTTTTCAAAAGTTATTGAACTGGATGCTCTGCCAATGGAGAACCCCATAGAATAGAGTGATGATGGAAAGTGAACATCTACAGTATATAATAGCACATTAAAGACTTGTAGTATGTTCTTTAGGGTCAAATAAATATTTAGCAACTTGTTTTGGAGTGGTGTGTGCCTCTTTTCAAAAGTTATTGAACTGGATGCTCTGCCAATGGAGAACCCCATAGAATAGAGTGATGATGGAAATTGAACATCTAGAGTAAATTATAGCACATTAAAAACTTGTAGTATGTTCTTTAGGGTCAAATAAATATTTAGCAACTTGTTTTGGAGTGGTGTGTTCCTCTTTTCAAAAGGTTTTGAACTGGATGCTCTGCCAATGGAGAACCCCATAGAATAGAGTGATGATGGAAATTGAACATCTAGAGTAAATTATAGCACATTAAAGACTTGTAGTATGTTCTTTAGGGTCAAATAAATATTTAGCAACTTGTTTTGGAGTGGTGTGTGACTCTTTTCAAAAGTTATTGAACTGGATGCTCTGCCAATGGAGAACCCCATAGAATAGAGTGATGATGGAAATTGAACATCTAGAGTAAATAATAGCACATTAAAGACTTGTAGTATGTTCTTTAGGGTCAAATAAATATTTAGCAACTTGTTTTGGAGTGGTGTGTGCCTCTTTTTAAAAGTTATTGAACTGGATGCTCTGCCAATGGAGAACCCCATAGAATAGAGTGATGATGGAAATTGAACATCTAGAGTAAATTATAGCACATTAAAGACTTGTAGTATGTTCTTTAGGGTCAAATTAACATTTAGCAATTTGTTTTGGAGTGGTGTGTGCCTCTTTTCAAAAGTTATTGAACTGGATGCTCTGCCACTGGAGAACCCCATAGAATAGAGTGATGATGGAAAGTGAACATCTACAGTAAAAAATAGCACATTAAAGACTTGTAGTATGTTCTTTAGGGTCAAATAAATATTTAGCAACTTGTTTTGGAGTGGTGTGTGACTCTTTTCAAAAGTTATTGAACTGGATGCTCTGCCAATGGAGAACCCCATAGAATAGAGTGATGATGGAAATTGAACATCTAGAGTAAATAATAGCACATTAAAGACTTGTAGTATGTTCTTTAGGGTCAAATAAATATTTAGCAACTTGTTTTGGAGTGGTGTGTGCCTCTTTTCAAAAGTTATTGAACTGGATGCTCTGCCAATGGAGAACCCCATAGAATAAAGTGATGATGGAAAGTGAACATCTAGAGTAAATAATAGCACATTAAAGACTTGTAGTATGTTCTTTAGGGTCAAATAAATATTTAGCAACTTGTTCTGGAGTGGTGTGTGACTCTTTTCAAAAGTTATTGAACTGGATGCTCTGCCAATGGAGAACACCATAGAATAGAGTGATGATGGAAATTGAACATCTAGAGTAAATAATAGCACATTAAAGACTTGTAGTATGTTCTTTAGGGTCAAATAAATATTTAGCAACTTGTTCTGGAGTGGTGTGTGCCTCTTTTCAAAAGTTATTGAACTGGATGCTCTGCCAATGGAGAACCCCATAGAATAGAGTGATGATGGAAAGTGAACATCTACAGTATATAATAGCACATTAAAGACTTGTAGTATGTTCTTTAGGGTCAAATAAATATTTAGCAACTTGTTTTGGAGTGGTGTGTGCCTCTTTTCAAAAGTTATTGAACTGGATGCTCTGCCAATGGAGAACCCCATAGAATAGAGTGATGATGGAAATTGAACATCTAGAGTAAATTATAGCACATTAAAGACTTGTAGTATGTTCTTTAGGGTCAAATAAATATTTAGCAACTTGTTTTGGAGTGGTGTGTTCCTCTTTTCAAAAGTTATTGAACTGGATGCTCTGCCAATGGAGAACCCCATAGAATAGAGTGATGATGGAAATTGAACATCTAGAGTAAATTATAGCACATTAAAGACTTGTAGTATGTTCTTTAGGGTCAAATAAATATTTAGCAACTTGTTTTGGAGTGGTGTGTGACTCTTTTCAAAAGTTATTGAACTGGATGCTCTGCCAATGGAGAACCCCATAGAATAGAGTGATGATGGAAATTGAACATCTAGAGTAAATAATAGCACATTAAAGACTTGTAGTATGTTCTTTAGGGTCAAATAAATATTTAGCAACTTGTTTTGGAGTGGTGTGTTCCTCTTTTTAAAAGTTATTGAACTGGATGCTCTGCCAATGGAGAACCCCATAGAATAGAGTGATGATGGAAATTGAACATCTAGAGTAAATTATAGCACATTAAAGACTTGTAGTATGTTCTTTAGGGTCAAATAAATATTTAGCAACTTGTTTTGGAGTGGTGTGTGACTCTTTTCAAAAGTTATTGAACTGGATGCTCTGCCACTGGAGAACCCCATAGAATAGAGTGATGATGGAAAGTGAACCTCTACAGTAAATAATAGCACATTAAAGACTTGTAGTATGTTCTTTAGGGTCAAATAAATATTTAGCAACTTGTTTTGGAGTGGTGTGTGACTCTTTTCAAAAGTTATTGAACTGGATGCTCTGCCAATGGAGAACCCCATAGAATAGAGTGATGATGGAAATTGAACATCTAGAGTAAATAATAGCACATTAAAGACTTGTAGTATGTTCTTTAGGGTCAAATAAATATTTAGCAACTTGTTTTGGAGTGGTGTGTGCCTCTTTTCAAAAGTTATTGAACTGGATGCTCTGCCAATGGAGAACCCCATAGAATAAAGTGATGATGGAAAGTGAACATCTAGAGTAAATAATAGCACATTAAAGACTTGTAGTATGTTCTTTAGGGTCAAATAAATATTTAGCAACTTGTTCTGGAGTGGTGTGTGACTCTTTTCAAAAGTTATTGAACTGGATGCTCTGCCAATGGAGAACACCATAGAATAGAGTGATGATGGAAATTGAACATCTAGAGTAAATAATAGCACATTAAAGACTTGTAGTATGTTCTTTAGGGTCAAATAAATATTTAGCAACTTGTTCTGGAGTGGTGTGTGACTCTTATCAAAAGTTATTGAACTGGATGCTCTGCCACTGGAGAACCCCATAGAATAGAGTGATGATGGAAATTGAACATCTAGAGTAAATAATAGCACATTAAAGATTTGTAGTATGTTCTTTAGGGTCAAATAAATATTTAGCAACTTGTTTTGGAGTGGTGTGTGCCTCTTTTCAAAAGTTATTGAACTGGATGCTCTGCCAATGGAGAACCCCTTAGAATAGAGTGAAGATGGAAATTGAACATCTAGAGTAAATTATAGCACATTAAAGACTTGTAGTATGTTCTTTAGGGTCAAATAAATATTTAGCAACTTGTTTTGGAGTGGTGTGTGCCTCTTTTCAAAAGTTATTGAACTGGATGCTCTGCCAATGGAGAACCCCATAGAATAGAGTGATGATGGAAATTGAACATCTAGAGTAAATAATAGCACATTAAAGACTTGTAGTATGTTCTTTAGGGTCAAATAAATATTTAGCAACTTGTTTTGGAGTGGTGTGTGCCTCTTTTCAAAAGTTATTGAACTGGATGCTCTGCCAATGGAGAACCCTATAGAATAGAGTGATGATGGAAATTGAACATCTACAGTAAATAATAGCACATTAAAGACTTGTAGTATGTTCTTTAGGGTCAAATAAATATTTAGCAACTTGTTTTGGAGTGGTGTGTGCCTCTTTTCAAAAGTTATTGAACTGGATGCTCTGCCACTGGAGAACGCCATAGAATAGAGTGATGATGGAAATTGAACATCTAGAGTAAATAATAGCACATTAAAGACTTGTAGTATGTTCTTTAGGGTCAAATAAATATTTAGCAACTTGTTTTGGAGTGGTTTGTGCCTCTTTTCAAAAGTTATTGAACTGGATGTTCTGCCAATGGAGAACCCCATAGAATAGAGTGATGATGGAAATTGAACATCTAGAGTAAATAATAGCACATTAAAGACTTGTAGTATGTTCTTTAGGGTCAAATAAATATTTAGCAACTTGTTCTGGAGTGGTGTGTGACTCTTTTCAAAAGTTATTGAACTGGATGTTCTGCCAATGGAGAACCCCATAGAATAGAGTGATGATGGAAATTGAACATCTAGAGTAAATTATAGCACATTAAAGACTTGTAGTATGTTCTTTAGGGTCAAATAAATATTTAGCAACTTGTTTTGGAGTGGTGTGTGCCTCTTTTCAAAAGTTATTGAACTGGATGCTCTGCCAATGGAGAACCCCATAGAATAGAGTGATGATGGAAATTGAACATCTAGAGTAAATAATAGCACATTAAAGACTTGTAGTATGTTCTTTAGGGTCAAATAAATATTTAGCAACTTGTTCTGGAGTGGTGTGTGACTCTTTTCAAAAGTTATTGAACTGGATGCTCTGCCAATGGAGAACCCCATAGAATAGAGTGATGATGGAAATTGAACATCTAGAGTAAATAATAGCACATTAAAGACTTGTAGTATGTTCTTTAGGGTCAAATAAATATTTAGCAACTTGTTTTGGAGTGGTGTGTGCCCCTTTTCAAAAGTTATTGAACTGGATGCTCTGCCAATGGAGAACCCCATAGAATAGAGTGATGATGGAAATTGAACATCTAGAGTAAATTATAGCACATTAAAGACTTGTATTATGTTCTTTAGGGTCAAATAAATATTTAGCAACTTGTTCTGGAGTGGTGTGTTACTCTTTTCAAAAGTTATTGAACTGGATGCTCTGCCACTGGAGAACCCCATAGAATAGAGTGATGATGGAAATTGAACATCTAGAGTAAATAATAGCACATAACATCTAGAGTAAAAAATAGCACATTAAAGACTTGTAGTATGTTCTTTAGGGTCAAATAAATATTTACCAACTTGTTTTGGAGTGGTGTGTGCCTCTTTTCAAAAGTTATTGAACTGGATGCTCTGCCACTGGAGAACCCCATAGAATAGAGTGATGATGGAAATTGAACATCTAGAGTAAATAATAGCACATAACATCTAGAGTAAATAATAGCACATTAAAGACTTGTAGTATGTTCTTTAGGGTCAAATAAATATTTAGCAACTTGTTTTGGAGTGGTGTGTGCCTCTTTTCAAAAGTTATTGAACTGGATGCTCTGCCACTGGAGAACGCCATAGAATAGAGTGATGATGGAAAGTGAACATCTAGAGTAAATAATATCACATTAAAGACTTGTAGTATGTTCTTTAGGGTCAAATAAATATTTAGCAACTTGTTTTGGAGTGGTTTGTGCCTCTTTTCAAAAGTTATTGAACTGGATGCTCTGCCACTGGAGAACCCCATAGAATAGAGTGATGATGGAAATTGAACATCTAGAGTAAATTATAGCACATTAAAGACTTGTAGTATGTTCTTTAGGGTCAAATAAATATTTAGCAACTTGTTTTGGAGTGGTGTGTGCCTCTTTTCAAAAGTTATTGAACTGGATGCTCTGCCAATGGAGAACCCCATAGAATAGAGTGATGATGGAAATTGAACATCTAGAGTAAATTATAGCACATTAAAGACTTGTAGTATGTTCTTTAGGGTCAAATAAATATTTAGCAACTTGTTTTGGAGTGGTGTGTGCCTCTTTTCAAAAGTTATTGAACTGGATGCTCTGCCACTGGAGAACGCCATAGAATAGAGTGATGATGGAAATTGAACATCTAGAGTAAATAATAGCACATTAAAGACTTGTAGTATGTTCTTTAGGGTCAAATAAATATTTAGCAACTTGTTTTGGAGTGGTTTGTGCCTCTTTTCAAAAGTTATTGAACTGGATGCTCTGCCAATGGAGAACCCCATAGAATAGAGTGATGATGGAAAGTGAACATCTACAGTAAATAATAGCACATTAAAGACTTGTAGTATGTTCTTTAGGGTCAAATAAATATTTAGCAACTTGTTTTGGAGTGGTGTGTGCCTCTTTTCAAAAGTTATTGAACTGGATGCTCTGCCACTGGAGAACCCCATAGAATAGAGTGATGATGGAAATTGAACATCTAGAGTAAATAATAGCACATAACATCTAGAGTAAATAATAGCACATTAAAGACTTGTAGTATGTTCTTTAGGGTCAAATAAATATTTAGCAACTTGTTTTGGAGTGGTGTGTGACTCTTTTCAAAAGTTATTGAACTGGATGCTCTGCCAATGGAGAACCCCATAGAATAGAGTGATGATGGAAATTGAACATCTATAGTAAATAATAGCACATTAAAGACTTGTAGTATGTTCTTTTTCAAAAGAGGCACTCCAAAAACAAGTTGCTAAATATTTATTTGACCCTAAAGAACATACTACAAGTCTTTAATGTGCTATTATTTACTCTAGATGTTATGTGCTAGTATTTACTCTAGATGTTCAATGTCCATCATCACTCTATTCTATGGGGTTCTCCAGTGGCAGAGCATCCAGTTCAATAACTTTTGAAAAGAGGCACACACCACTCCAAAACAAGTTGCTAAATATTTATTTGTCCCTAAAGAACATACTACAAGTCTTTAATGTGCTATTATTTACTCTAGATGTTCACTTTCCATCATCACTCTATTCTATGGGGTTCTCCATTGGCAGAGCTCCAGTTCAATAACTTTTGAAAAGAGTCACACACCACTCCAGAACAAGTTGCTAAATATTTATTTGACCCTAAAGAACATACTACAAGTCTTTAATGTGCTATAATTTACTCTAGATGTTCAATTTCCATCATCACTCTATTCTATGGGGTTCTCCATTGGCAGAGCATCCAGTTCAATAACTTTTGAAAAGAGGCACACACCAATCCAAAACAAGTTGCTAAATATTTATTTGACCCTAAAGAACATACTACAAGTCTTTAATGTGCTATTATTTACTGTAGATGTTCACTTTCCATCATCACTCTATTCTATGGGGTTCTCCATTGGCAGAGCATCCAGTTCAATAACTTTTGAAAAGAGGCACACACCAATCCAAAACAAGTTGCTAAATATTTATTTGACCCTAAAGAACATACTACAAGTCTTTAATGTGCTATTATTTACTCTAGATGTTATGTGCTATTATTTACTCTAGATGTTCAATTTCCATCATCACTCTATTCTATGGGGTTCTCCATTGGCAGAGCATCCAGTTCAATAACTTTTGAAAAGAGGCACACACCACTCCAAAACAAGTTGCTAAATATTTATTTGACCCTAAAGAACATACTACAAGTCTTTAATGTGCTATTATTTACTCTAGATGTTATGTGCTATTATTTACTCTAGATGTTCAATTTCCATGATCACTCTATTCTATGGGGTTCTCCAGTGGCAGAGCATCCAGTTCAATAACTTTTGAAAAGAGGCACACACCACTCCAAAACAAGTTGCTAAATATTTATTTGACCCTAAAGAACATACTACAAGTCTTTAATGTGCTATTATTTACTATAGATGTTCAATTTCCATCATCACTCTATTCTATGGGGTTCTCCAGTGGCAGAGCATCCAGTTCAATAACTTTTGAAAACAGGCACAAACCACTCCAAAACAAGTTGCTAAATGTTTATGTGACCCTAAAGAACATACTACAAGTCTTTAATGTGCTAATATTTACTCTAGATGTTCAATTTCCATTATCACTCTATTCAATGGGGTTCTCCAGTGGCAGAGCATCCGGTTCAATAACTTTTGAAAAGAGGCACACACCACTCCAAAACAAGTTGCTAAATATTTATTTGACCCTAAAGAACATACTACAAGTCTTTAATGTGATATTATTTACTCTAGATGTTCAATGTCCATCATCACTCTATTCTATGGGGTTCTCCAGTGGCAGAGCATCCAGTTCAATAACTTTTGAAAAGAGGCACACACCACTCCAAAACAAGTTGCTAAATATTTATTTGGTCCTAAAGAACATACTACAAGTCTTTAATGTGCTATTATTTACTCTAGATGTTATGTGCTATTATTTACTCTAGATGTTCAATTTCCATCATCACTCTATTCTATGGGGTTCTCCAGTGGCAGAGCATGCAGTTCAATAACTTTTGAAAAGAGGCACACACCACTCCAAAACAAGTTGCTAAATATTTATTTGACCCTAAAGAACATACTACAAGTCTTTAATGTGCTATTATTTACTCTAGATGTTATGTGCTAATATTTATTCTAGATGTTCAATTTCCGTCATCACTCTATTCAATGGGGTTCTCCAGTGGCAGAGCATGCAGTTCAATAACTTTTGAAAAGAGGCACACACCAGTCCAAAAAAAGTTGCTAAATATTTATTTGACCCTAAAGAACATACTACAAGTCTTTAATGTGCTATAATTTACTCTAGATGTTCAATTTCCATCATCACTCTATTCTATGGGGTTCTCCAGTGGCAGAGCATCCAGTTCAATAACTTTTGAAAAGAGGCACACACCAATCCAAAACAAGTTGCTAAATATTTATTTGACCCTAAAGAACATACTACAAGTCTTTAATGTGCTATTATTTACTCTAGATGTTATGTGCTATTATTTACTCTAGATGTTCAATTTCCATGATCACTCTATTCTATGGGGTTCTCCAGTGGCAGAGCATCCAGTTCAATAACTTTTGAAAAGAGGCACACACCACTCCAAAACAAGTTGCTAAATATTTATTTGACCCTAAAGAACATACTACAAGTCTTTAATGTGCTATTATTTACTCTAGATGTTCAATTTCCATCATCACTCTATTCTATGGGGTTCTCCAGTGGCAGAGCATCCAGTTCAATAACTTTTGAAAAGAGGCACACACCACTCCAAAACAAGTTGCTAAATATTTATTTGACCCTAAAGAACATACTACAAGTCTTTAATGTGCTATTATTTAATGTAGATGTTCAATTTCCATCATCACTCTATTCTATGGGGTTCTCCAGTGGCAGAGCATCCAGTTCAATAACTTTTGAAAAGAGGCACACACCACTCCAAAACAAGTTGCTAAATATTTATTTGGCCCTAATGAACATACTACAAGTCTTTAATGTGCTATTATTTACTCTAGATGTTATGTTCCATTATTTACTCTAGATGTTCAATTTCCATCATCACTCTATTCTATGGGGTTCTCCAATGGCAGAGCATCCAGTTCAATAACTTTTGAAAAGAGGCACACACCACTCCAGAACAAGTTGCTAAATAAATAAACTAAGTAAAAGTAGTAAATGTGACAGCCATTTACGACAGCAGATGACTATACAGTATTACGTACTGACTACGACACCCAGTCTCTTACACACACACACACACACACACACACACACACACACACACACACACACACACACACACACACACACACAGATCTGACTTCATAGACAACTAGAAGCTCCTGTTAGGATGAAGAGCCCTAGGGACTCTGATCCAGAACCAGACAAAGGTGAATAAGGACAGTAGAGACTGTGACTTGCAATGAAGTTACAACTAGATCAAGGATTTGCCTTTAACTGCTGGGTCCTGTTATGTCATATTTCAAATGAGTTGACGTTAGTCGGTCCTTTGACAAGCCTTCAAATAAATTATAAATTGTACCTTTGAAGGGGTGATATGGATGGTAGGCAGGCGGGTAGGATAGCAGATCGGTGGCCTTCTACCAGCAAGGAACTCTTGCTGACGGGTCTCTGAAGTTGGCTTGTTTGGGTTTGAAGTCGCACACTGCGAACCAAGCCTTGAGAATCAGGTAGGGCTTCAGTGACTCGGGTTAACAGCCATGATCCTCGTGGTGCGGCGACGTCTGCTACCAGTACAATGTCTCCTTGTTGGAAGTTGCGTCTGGCGCGGGTCCACTTTTGCCACGTCTGCAGAAGAGGTAGGTATTCTTTGACCCAGCGCTTCCAGAACAGATCGGCAGTGTTCTGCACCAGCCTCCAGCACGTCTGATATACAAATCTTCCTTTACAAACAGCCCTGGAGGTAACACAGGCTGAAACTTAAGCTGTAAAAGATGATTAGATGTTAGTGGCTCTAAATCATTTGGATTGTCAGAGATTGTTGTAAGTGGACGGCTATTAAGAATGGCCTCAATTTCGCACATCACTGTTTGAAGGCCTTCATCATCCAAACGTTGATGGCTGGTTACCAACAGTAATATTTTCTTGACCATGCAAATGAGCCTCTCCCATATCCCCCCATAATGAGCACCATGGGGAGGATTGAAGGTCCATTTTACTCCCTTTTGAAGTAGACTTTGTTCTATCTGCTGTAAGTTCCAAGATTTCAGGGCCTCTTTCAGTTCCGACAAGGTTTGTTCCATTGTCAGACCGTAACTCCGACACTTGCCCTCTTCTAGCAATCAAACATCTGAATGCGTGTATGCAGGAGTCAGTATCAAGCGAATGTGCAACTTCCAGATGTATTGCACGGCTGGCAAGACATGTGAAAATCACTCCATAGTGTTTAACATTGTTACGCCCTCACTTTATTTCCAGTGGTCCAAAATAATCAATCCCTACATAAGTAAAGGGTGGTAGATCAGTGTCAGCCTGTCAATAGGAAGATTTGCCATTTTCTGTTCGCCAACCTTTGAATTGACCTTTCTGCATGTAGTGCACTCATTAATTATTTTTCTGGCAAGAGAATTGGCACAGGGAATCCAGTATCTTTGTCTAAGTTTGGAGAGCATAAAATTCGTTCCACCGTGTCCAACTTCTTGATGGATGTGGCAAAGTACGAGTTTGGAAACATGATGGTTTTGGGGGAGAATCGCAGGGTGCTTTTGCTCAACAGAAGTGGGCATTTTGTGTAAACATCCACCAACCCTCAATATGCCAGCATCAAGGAAAGGGTCTCGTCTGTAGATGATGCTGTTTCTGCTTACACATTGCATGCCTTTCTGTACGCTAATTATTTCTTGTGAAAATCCATGCATCTGGCAAAACTGCACAATAGCCATCTCCGCATCCTCCATGTCACTGAATGATAGCACATATGAACCAGTTTTCGCTTGTTTTCCTTTTCTTGTGACCATTGTGCATCTGCTTTGATCCATTCCTATCTTGTGTTTTTTAGCCAGTTCCAACAGGATAGACTTTAACCTGTGAAACCATGCCACTGCTTTCTTAAGCTTTGTCCACGTTGAGAAGTAATTCATTAGATAAGTAGTGGGGTCACAGCTGTCCCTTACAGCCACATTTAGTGTGATAACTTTTCTTAATTCAGGATCATCTGGGGATAGAACAAGCTCAGATGGAGGGTCTGGCCAGCAATCAGGTGATTTCTTTAAGAAATCTGGACCACTGATCCAGGACTGACCTTTCAGAAATGTATCAATGTGCAGTCCATGTGAAGCACAGTCAGCAGGATTTAGTTTGATGCTTATGTATTTCCACTGAGACACCTCCGATGCACCTCTGACATTCAGACGGTTGGCAACAAAGGTTTGAAATCTGTTTTCATTCCATATATACCTCAAAAGAGTCATGTTATCTGTCCAAAACAGAGACCGTTCCATTTCCATATGCATTTCCTCAGATAGCAATTTGTCCATATGTACTCCCAGTACTGCAGCAGTGAGCTCCATTCGTGGTGTGGTCATCAGTTTCAATGGGGCAACCCGTGCTTTTCCCATTAAAAAGGTAACATGAATCTTGTTGCTGTGGCTTTTCAGCTTAAGGTAAGTGACTGTGCCATACCCTCAAGAGTCTTGGGATTTGCAGATCAGCTTGGGAATGGTTCGCTTCTTACCTGGAAGGACGCTCGTATCAGGTAACATGGAGGGGAGTGACATCTGCAGTTCTTAAGGAACTCTGAGCAAGCATGATGTGGGATTGTGCACCGGTGCACGTAAACCCCAAATCTGATTGCAGGCTTTGTAAATTGTGGACATCTGCTTCAACGCAGACTCTCGACTGGCGTCCCACAGGGCTCAGTACTTGTTCCTCTTCTTTTCTCCCTGTATACTCACTCTCTTGGTGAACTTGTTTCATCACATGGGTTCTCTTACCACTGCTATGCTGATGATACACAACTTATCTTCTCTTTCCCACCCTCAGATGCCACAGCTTCTGACCGGATCTGGCAGAAATATCATCATGGATGACTGCTCATCAGTTAAAGCTCAATCCAAGCAAAACTGAACTGCTGTTCATCCCAGGTGATTCATCCCCAGGTCATGATCTTTCTATATCCTTGCACAAAGATCTGATCTCCCCTTCACCCACAGCTCGCAACCTTGGGGTAACCATGGACAATCAACTGTCCTTTTCCTCTCATGTTGCTAATGTGACTCGCTCATGTCGGTTTCTTCTCTACAACATTAGAAGGATTCGGCCATTTTTGTCCACACAGACTGCCCAGGTACTTGTTCAGTCTCTTGTCATTTCTAGACTAGATTACTGCAATGCGCTGCTGGCAGGTCTACCTATGAACACAATCCGTCCTCTGCAAATGATCCAAAATGCAGCTGCCCGGCTTGTTTTCAACCTGCCAAAGTTCTCGCATACCACCCCGCTGCTGCGATCCCTCCACTGGCTTCCGGTAGCTGCACGCATCCGATTCAAAACACTGATGCTGGCCTACAAAGCCAAAAATGGACCAGCTCCCTCTTACCTCAAAGCCCTCATCACTCCTCACACTGCACCCCGCACCCTCCGATCTACCAGCACTGCTTGACTGGTTCCACCATCTCTCAGGGTAAGAGGAAAGTATACTACAAGACTCTTCTCTGTTCTGGCACCAAGGTGGTGGAATGAACTTCCCCTAGAGGTCCGGACAGCTGAGTCACTGGCTATTTTCAAGCGGCGGTTGAAGATCTAATTATTCAGGAAACACTTCAACTAGCACTTCTTTCCTTATCTGTTGCATTTAAAAAAAAACTGAAACTTTTTCATTGTAACTTTGAACAAATGTTTTAAACTCATGGTATCTTAAGTCTGTAACCTAGTGAGCAGCATTAATGTATTCAATGTTAGAGATTTAAGCACTTATGTATGTCGCTCTGGATAAGGGGTCTGTCACATGCTGTAAATGTAAATGTAAGATCATGCCACCATCTCTTCCAGGTTTGGACATGGACCTCTGATAACTCTTCATCCCATCCAATGTTCTGCTTGCATAACTCCTGTAGAATGCACTTTGCTGGAAAGGTGATGGGTGCAAGAAATCCAAGTGGATCATATATGGAGCTGACCATAGAGAGAATTCCTCATCTGCTGGTTGGACACTTTTTGATGATTACCTGGAATGTGAAGGCATCTTCCTTGATACACCATTGCACACCCAGCGCTCTTTCAGTGGGCAGATCCTCAATGTCAAGGTCAAGATTTTGTACTTCCTTTGCCCTTTCAGACTCTGGAATGGAGGCTAAGACAGCTTGGTTATTAGTAATCCATTTGGTTAATTTGAACCCTCCAGTTGCACAGAGCAAGCTCAATTCCTTACAGAGTTTGCTGGCATGATTCTCTGAATCAACAGCTTTTAGCAAGTCGTCCACATAAAAGTCTTATTGTTTCAGCTGAAAAGCACCCTTTGTTATCTTCAGCTGTCCTCCTCAATGCATAACTTGCTGAACTGGCTGATGACGTTGCACCGAAAAGATGGCAATTTTGCCTTGGCGAAAGCGGACTAAAACTCCAACTAGTGTTTGTAAGGTTCGGTCCTTGAATGAGCTCAATATTCAGTGAGGTCCCCTGATATGCTGCAGAACAGTCAAATTCCACACGCAAGCTGCCTTTCTTAGGGTGAAACACACCATGATGGGGTATGTACCACACCTTTCCATTTTCTTGATTCAGCTGGTGGTGGGGTACAAGTTCAGCATGTCCACTGGAAATCACTGTTTCCATAAAGGCCCTGTATTCCTTGTGAAAGCCACTGTTCCTCTGAACCCTTTTCTTTAGTGCCAATGTCCTTTGTTCTGCCAGATGGTGGCACTAGTGGCACTAGTATTGCTTTATAGGCTTAAAAACAAGACATTGCACAATACACCAAGTTGTAATGACAGGTGAATAAATGTAATAACATTTTAATGTTGGTTAAATTATGAGTATTCGTTAGCTGCTGCATAGCAAACAGATTGAAAATAATACTATTAATAATAATTCCACTACTGAATAAAACAGCTGAGAGGGAAGCAGGTAAAAAAACAGACTGATACACAACAGAAAGAAGGAGTTTGTGCTCATATTCACTCATTCCCAGGTGAGTCTCCTCATAAAGGTGTGCAGTCTAAAATGTCTGAGATTAAACAGAACCCAGTTTGGGTCGATTCTGAACTCCAGCACTGGGTACAATGTGGACTCCAGTGGGAGTTGTTTTAACTCAACAACGTTGTGTTATAATGTTAACCCTACATGTTATAGTGATTTATTTTTATTACAAACATGTTTCTCTTCAGAAATACATTCTGTAACTATATATATTGTGTTAGACATACATTTATTTATGAAGAACTTTATTTATATAGATTATATATTTGAAGAACAAAAATAGTTTTTCTACAGAATGTTAGACTATTAATTTTACACAACAAAAATTATGACATTGTATTTGTGTATTTTATTCCTTCTAAATGTATGATGTATTTATACAAGACATTTTAAGTGCCTTTATACAATATAATTTTAGTTATGTACCCAGTAATATAGCTATAAGTATACATGTGTAAAAAGTGTAAATTATATCACAATAATAAACACATAATAAATGACACAAACAGTAAAATGAACAGGGTTCAGCTCGAGTTCATGTGGATTTTCACCTGCTGTTACAAATAATCCCTCAGGTTTTTATGGGATTGAGGTCCAGGGAATTTTATCCAGGGATCAGAGGTCATTATAAACTCAGTGTAGAATTGTGTTTAGTCTGATTCACTGTACACGATGAACACACACTTCTCACGTCTCTGTGTGTGTTTGTGTGTTAGAACTAAATGAGTGATGTGTTAATAAACATGTTCTCTATTCTCCATCATGGTAATGCAGGAACACTGGAGTCTTCATCACACACAGATATTCATTAGAAGCTGAATCTGAAAGAAAAATATGTGAATTAATCAGCACAAAGTGGACTGTGGTACTTCATGACCAACAGCATGTAATCATCTCTGCTCCAACAGAAACATCATCATCTCCTGTTTATAATGAATCATTCAACATTTCTTCATTCTTACTAACATCTGTCTTCTAACATTTAACTAGAACAAATGAGAACTTCCACAAGTTCTAACAGGATAATGAGCAGGGGTCTCATTTATAAATCTGTGCGTAGGATCCCTACTAAAAGTTTACGTACGCCCAAAATCCCAAAAATGGCGTACGCCAAAAAAAATTGCGATTTATAAAACCGCTCGTTTTTCTCTTTCTCTTGTTTTTCCCCCTTCCATAGTTCTCTCATTTCATTTTTTAAAATTCATTTATTTTTTGTCAAAACTCGATTATAATATTATACAACCTGATCACCTTGAAGAATATATCGACGTGCATTACAACACACTCTGCTGCACCATGAACAGGGACAAACCAGATCACAACACAAACAGTAAAGGTAACCCCACTCCAAACTCTAAGAGACCACCTTTCAGCCCAAGTACAACACCATCCACATCACCCAAACCGCCGTGCTGCACTGAGGTAAGCGACATTTTGATGTCAATCGAAAATAAACGCACCGGACTTGATACCAGGATTGCACTCATAGAAGTCATACACAAGGAATTCCAGGAATTATGGTACAGCTTAGAATTCAGCAAAGAACAGATAGACACTCTCACTAAAGAAAATAACTTTTTAAAGGACTCCGTACAAGCACTTACCATTCAACTCACTTCCGTTGTCGCCGAAAACAAAACCATGAAAGAAAACATTTTGGACTTGCAATCGTGCAGCATGAGGGACAATTTAGTTTTTACAGGCATTGAGGAACAAACCCCAGACGACCCTGAAAAATCAGTAAAGGATTTCAGGATAAAACAACTCAAATTACCGACAGAAACAGTACAGAGCATCACCTTTCACCGAGTTCACCGTATCAGATCTAAATACAATAACAACAGACCACGAGCGATCATCGCAAAATTACTATAAACACAAAGAACTGGTTCAGAGGCAAGGCAAACAACTCAAAGGCACAAACTATGGACTCAATGATCAATATCCAAAGGTCATTCTCGAATGCCGGAAACAACTCTTCCCAATTCGAAAACAGAAAATAAATGAAGGAAAAACGGCAATCATTACAGTGGACAAATTATACATAGATGGACAACTATATCGCGATAAGGACATTTACTCCCTGGCTTTTCTGAACACTTCACTTTCATTCCTGAGTCAATAACTGCCATAATCACTAAAACATGTCATCTATCACTTTTGTAACCTGGGACGTTCGTGGATTTGGTTCTCAGAAAAAGAAGGTCAAAGTTTTTAATCATTTGCATAAACTACAAGCCGAAATATGTCTCCTGCAAGAAACACATCTATCGGAATCCGATTATAACAAAATTAAATTTATCAAATTACAGTCACTTATTCTCGGCTCACTACAACACAAAACAAAGAGGAGTATGCATTCTAATAAATAAAAAAATCTCTTTTGTTCATAACACCACTATTACAGACCCTGAAGGACGTTTCATTATTATAAACATCTCCAGTAATAATAATCTCCAAACACAGATGACATCCTTTTTCCAGACCTTTTTCTCTTCAATTTCAAATTTTTCTAATTGTCCAGTTATAATTACAGGTGATTTCATTACAGTTCTAGATCCAACAATAGATAGATATAATAGTTTAGGCAATAAACGCATTTGGAAATCTGCAGAAACCATAAAACAGTTCATGAGGGATTTTGGTCTTGGCCATAGTTGGCGTCTACAGCATCCTAACAGTAAAGAATACTCATTTTTCTCACCAGTACACCACTCATATTCCTGCATTGACTTCTTTCTTACCAGTAATTCTATCATATCAAATATTTCTGAATCAAAGATTCATCCAATAGCCATCAGTGATCATGCCCCGGTAACATTAAAATGGAACACAACTAGTCAACATAAACCCCCTAACAGATGGTGATTTAACACATCTCTTCTGAAAGATCATGATTTTGACAGTTATTTCAAAAGAGAGTGGGCATGTTTTCTAGAGATGAATGACTCGCCGGAAACATCTCCATCTCTTCTGTGGGAAACAGGAAAAGCAGTACTAAGAGGAAAAATAATTTCATTTTCAGTTTCCAAAAAAAAGGAAAGAAAAGGATGAACAAGTAGAATTGGAACAAAAAATTAAACAACTAGAAGACTTTAACATAAACTAGAACGGGACATTTCCTAAAGAAAATATGAATGTGCTTGCACGTGACGTCAGTTCCCCTCATCGTGCTGAGTGTTTTGATATATGACATGTCCATGTTGTGCTAAATTTTTGATTTCGCTTATTTTGGGGCGGGGCTACACATGACGTCAGTTCCCCTCATCGTGCTGAGTGTTTTATGTTGTGTAACTGAGATATGGCTTCTTTATATTGCAATATGGTTCGTAAGGTGCACTACATGGTTGCTAGGGTTTGGCTGCACAGTTACTATGGTTATATTTGCAGACTAGTTTCTCACCTGCAACAAAAGAGCACACCTGAAAATCCATTTATCTTTTCCTGAAACAAGCGCCATGAAGATCTTGAACTAAAGCATCAATCAGTGATTTTACTGGGAAAAAATATAATCACGTTACAATAAGGATCATTAGTTCAAACGTAATGTATTAACTAACATTTACTAACCATGAGCAATAAATTATTGTATTTAGTAATCATTGTTAAAATATTTATTCTTTGTTCATGTTAGTTCACAGTATATTAAGTAACGTTAACACGGTGTTAATAATGTATTAGTAAATGTTGAAATTAACATGAACAAAATGAATAAATGCTGTAGAAGTGCAGTTCATTATTAGTTCATGTTAAGTAATGTGGTAACTAATGTCAACTAATGAACCTTTATTATAAAGTTTTAGAAAAAAAAAAATACTGTCCAAGGGTGGATTCGAACCCCAAATCTCTGCATGCTAAACGGATTCGCTATCCACTAAACCATCTAGGAACACGAGGAAGCCTTTGTGGTTTTATGTATTAATTCACTAATGTGAAGAATGGCGCGTCTAACAATACCCAAGCTTTATTATATTACAGTCATTCTTATCATTCTTTGTGATATACGTGTCATATCATGTCAAAAAATAATTATGTAATGTGAGGAGACAAAGAAAAAATGTGCTTAATTTGAATTAATGGGTGGCTCTTAAAAGAGCCGTTGCTGCTCTTAAAAGGACATTAGTTTAAAGTGAAATAAAAAATGATAAAAACTACACTGATAGTTGAAAAAAGTTATACAAATGGCAGAAACAACAACATATGTGACCGCCGTGCCGTCCACGGCACGCCACCACTAGGGGATGAGGCACTAATGCACGGTTAAATGTTATATTGTTTGAAAGCTTAGACTCTCAGGATTTTATTAAGCCCACACACAAAGCATAATATGATTTATAGCCATTATAGTAATATAATCCAAGTTGATAGTCACCTGAACTAGGCGGCACTAGTCCAGTTGTTTACTTACCTTTAAACGCTTCCCTTTCTTCACTGGGGTAATATTTTCCAAAACAAATGTTTGTAAAAAATCCCCAAGAGTCTAAGGAACTGGAATATGTAAGCCTTTTAATCAAAAATGCTTTAATCCAAAACGCTCGCCTCACGAATATTATGTTTCTGACCGAAAACTGTAAACAGCAGTTCACTTCTGTCCTTTGTTTCGGCTCTCACTTCTCCTAGGAGGCTTATAAAACTACACTGAGGCGTCAGATTTGTAGTCCAGGGCCTAACGAATCAAACAGAAATCATGAAAATAGGGGGCGATCCATATGAAAGCAGAAAATGTAAAAACTTTAATTGCATTAAAAATATTAGCAAAAAAAAAAAAACTATAACAACACTGCCTACTGGTGCGGAAAAAATCTGTTTATTAAAATGTGTGTATATATTAGAAAAAATATATAAACTTAGGAGCACAGGTCCTTGGGAAAAAAGTCAGTGTAAAATCCCTGGTCGAACATCTCATGAACTGGAAATCAAGGAACGCCATACACATTACAACTTGGAAAAATTTACTAATAGAGTACATCTCCATGGAAAACTTGTCTATCTCCACTCAAAATAATGAGGGTTATCAGCGGCAGATTTATTATACCTTATCATTAATAGCTGTATCAATATTACCGTTTTTATTATTATTATTATTATTATTATTATTATTATTATTATTATTATTATTTTATTATTATTATTATTATTATTATTGCTATTATAACTACTACTATTATCATTACTATTAATGGCTGTATCAGCATTATTATTGCTATTACTACTACCATTTCTATTTGTCCTCTTCCTGATCCTTTAACCTCCCCTTCATTCCGAATGAAATGAGTATATTTGTAAATATGTTTATCATCACTACTACTGCTAATACTATTATTACTATTTCTTATTAATTGGATTTTTTATTATTATTATTATTATTATTATTATTATTGCTATTACTGTTGATATTGTCACCTTCCTCATACCCAATTTTACATTTACATTTATTTATTTATTTATTTCTTCAACGCTCACGTGGGCGGTGACACCTGGAGGGGCGTGATTGGGAGGAACGCCCCCCCCCCCCCCCGACCTGAACTCGAGTGGCATTCTGTTATTGGACTTCTGTGCTAGTCACAGTTTGTCCATAACAAACACCATGTTCAAGCATAAGGGTGTCCATCAGTACACATGGCACCAGGACACCCTAGGTCAGAGGTCAATGATCGACTTTGTGGTTGTTTCATCTGACCTCCGGCCGTATGTCTTGGACACTCGGGTAAAGAGAGGGGCGGAGCTGTCAACTGATCACCACCTGGTGGTGAGTTGGATCCGATGGCGGGGGAGGAGGTTGGACAGACTTGGCAGACCCAAACGTACTGTGAGGGTCTGCTGGGAACGTTTGACAGAGTCTCCGGTCAGACAGATCTTCAACTCCCACCTCTGGCAGAGCTTCAACCAGATCCCGAGGGAAGTTGGAGACATTGAGTCCGAGTGGATCATGTTCTCCACCTCCATTGTCGACGCGGCCGCTCGGAGCTGTTGATATTGTCACCTTCCTCATACCCAATTTTACATTTACATTTACTTATTTATTTATTTATTTTCCCCCCTGGGTAAATTTATTTTATGTATTTTTTTTATGTATTTTTTTTGTCTTGTGTGATACTATTACATTTACAGCATTTGGCAGACTATTACTGTCTTCTTCATTATTATTGTCATTATAATTATTATTATTTAAATTAATATATATTCCTCTTATATCCCGAGGGAGGTTGGAGACAATGAGTCCGAGTGGACCATGTTCTCCACCTCCATTGTCGACGCGGCCGCTCGGAGCTGTGGCCGTAAGGTCTCCGGTGCCTGTCGTGGTGGCAATCCCCGAACCCGGTGGTGGACCCCGGAAGTAAGGGATGCCGTCTGCTGACTTCAACTGGGGACATCCTCGGACGGTGGAAGGAATACTTCGAGGTTCTCCTCAACCCCACCGACATGTCTTCCACTGAGGAAGCAGAGGGCGGGGGCTCAGTTGTGGACTTGTCGATTCCCCAAGCTGAGGTCACTGAGATAGTTGAGAAGCTCCTCAGTGGCAAGGCACCGGGGGTGGATGAGATCCGCCCTGAGTACCTCAAGTCTCTGTATGTTGTGGAGCTGTCTTGGTTGACACGCCTCTCAATGTGGGTGGGTTCGCATGTGGGTTTCGTCCCAGTCGTGGAACACTGGACCATCTCTATACCCTCGCCAGGTTGCTGGAGGGTTCCATAAAGCACCAGTTCACATGTGCTTTGTGAATCTGGAGAAGGCTTTCGACTGTGTCCCTCATGGTGACCTGTGGGGGGTGCTCTGGGAGTATGGGGTCCGGGGCCCTCTGTTAAGGGCTGTCCGGTCCCTATATGACCGGAGCAGGAGTTTGGTTTGCATTGCCGGCAGTAAGTCAGACTTGTTCCCGGTGCATGTTGGACTCCGGCAGGGCTGCCCTTTGTCACCGGTCCTGTTCATTACTTATATGGACAGGATTTCTAGGCGCAGTATGGGGCCGGAGAGAGTCTGGTTTGGGGACCACAGGATTTCGTCTCTGCTTTTTGCAGATGATATTGTCCTGCTGGCTTCTTCAAATTCTTCAAATATAGCTCTTATTTCTAATTCTGGCACATTTACATTTTGAGTGTAAGCAAAAAAATGTTGATTGATGTGCATTGTCCCTTTCAAATAAAAAAAAAAATAATAAAAAAAAAAATCAGGACCTCCAGCGTGCACTGGGACGGTTTGCAGCCGAGTGTGAAGCGGCGGGGATGAGAATCAGCACCTCCAAGTCCAAGGCCATGGTTCTCAGTCGGAAAAGGGTGGCTTGCCCCCTTCAGGTTGGTGGAGAGCTCCTGCTTCAAGTGGAGGAGTTTAAGTATCTTGGGGTCTCATTCACGAGTGAGGGAAGGATGGAGCGGGAGATTGACAGGTGGATCGGTGGATCTTCTGCAGTGATGCGGTCGATATACCGATCTGTTGTGGTGAAGAAAGAGCTGAGCCACAAGGCAAAGCTCTCTATTTACCAGTCAATCTACGTTCCTACCCTCACCTATGGCCATGAGCTTTGGGTCATGACCGAATGGACGAGATCCCGGATACAGGCGGCTGAAATGAGTTTCCTCTGCAGGGTGGCTGGGCGCTCCCTTAGAGATAGGGTGAGGAGCTCGGTCACTCGGGAGGAGCTCAGAGTAGAGCCGCTGCTCCCCCACGTCGAGAGGAGTCAGCTGAGGTGGCTCGGGCATCTGTTTCGGATGCCTCCTGGACTCCTCCCTGATGATGTGTTCCGGGCATGTCCAACTGGGAGGAGGCCCCAGGGAAGACCTAGGATACGCTGGAGGGACTATGTCTCTCGGCTGGCCTGAGAAGCCCTTGGTATACCCCCGGAAGAGCTGGAGGAAGTGTCTGGGGAGAGAGAAGTCTTAGACCCTGCTTAGACTGCTGCTCCCGTGACCCGGCCCCGGATAAGCGGTAGAAGATGGATGGGTGAATGGATGGATGGATGGATGTATGGACTGTATTATTTAGGACCGATGATGAGTAGCGATTGTGCTTCATGACTGTATTTGCAGACTTTGACATTTTATGATATATGTACATTAAGGAAAACATTCTGCAGTTCTCTAATAAAAGGGTATTTCACCGCTTATCCGAACTACTCGGGTCACGGGGAGCCTGTGCCTATCCTCAGGCGTCATTGGGCATCAAGGCAGGATGCACCCTGGACGGAGTAGCGCTGATTATTATTATTATTATTATTTTATTTTTAATACATTTTGAATTACGTTTGGATTTTACTAGATGTATGTAGCCTAAAACAATCGGCACAAATAACACTGTTGCATTTAATCTTCATGATAATGTGGATATAACGTATGAAATGGAGTGAAAAGTAAATGTCATTAATTCTTATAATCGTTCTGACATTTATTTTCTACAATCTAACTTCAGTTCACGACCTCACCATCTGTGTCGCCAATTCCCTTTGTCTCCAGAATGTGCGTACGCACAGCAGTTTGCTTAAAGGTGCACACGTTCTCCCGTCAAGTTTGTTTTTAATAGATCACAACCTTTGCGCGAAAACTGGCGTACGTTCGTTTCCAGCCCCGTTTTGTGCGTATGCACACTTTATAAATGCGACCCCAGGTGTAAAAACCCCCTTAATGTAGTGATGAACAACCTCAGAGTCTGACTAAACACTGTGATACTAATTAGAAATTAGCATAGAGAACTTCATAAAGATTAAATGTTTCTTTTTCTTTCTTAAATTTGATCAGAAAAAATCATGTTGCAGAGAAACCACAAAGCACTGAATCAAGAGACTCCTTCAATAATTGTTCAATTCTAAAATCAAATGATCACTTTTTTTAAATATATATCTAGTGTTCCCAATACACATCCCTTTTGAATGAGCTGTTGCTTTAATATACTGCCAATTTATTACATGCATTAATATATTAATGTTATTTATTTCCCTGTCAGATCTGCTGTTGTAAAAATAACCCACAGCTTCTGATTAAAGAATTCAACCAAGATGTTAATATACTAAATAAAACAATTTATACACCATATATAAGGAAAATGCCAGGAAAAGAGAATATAGCTTCTGAGTTACAAACAAATACAGACAATAATGAAACTTGAGTGCAGAGAGTGTGTGCATTATCATTTTTAATCTTTGTGAATACCAATAACAGTACAATGTGTGTGTTTAGGCAGTCACTTTAGTCGCAGGCTTTTGGTGCCCCCCGATGGCTCAGCATGTGTGTGTGAAGGCGTGTGTGTTGTGTCATGAGGGAAGCCGTGTGCAGCAACATATTTACGATACGCTTCACGAATTATCCGGAAGGCGCGCGCGTCAGCATATGGGATGTCAGTAACCGGGTCACGATACAGCGCAGGATTATGGGTAACAGGACATACTTCTTGAATGGGAAGGTCATGGCTGACACGGGCCAATGGAGGGAAAGCAGACTCAAAGGAATCATCATCACTGAAGGTGATGAAAGTACGCGAGCAAAGTGCCCCAGCCCCTGATGCTGCGGTACAAGAAGAGGAAGCTGAGAGTGGCATGTCCTGATCCAGCCTATAGGAAGAGAGTGAGTAAATACATCACAAAAAACAAAATAAGTGTATCTGTGTGTGTCAATGCACATGCAAATTCACATCACTATATAACCCCAACCTGTCAGACCTTTCATAAAAGTTCATGATAAAATAATGTTTAGAGTTAACACCTCTTACATCATTTAATGCAAACATGTACAATGTGCTAACAGGAACATGAGGGAGCTTTGAGATCGGTCAGTAACAGGTCATTAATACCAATATCTACTTCTGTTTCCTGTGAATACTCATTTAGCCACACTGTAAACTCACTACAGTCACTATGTAGTGATAAAGGAGGAACTGAAAGGAGTTAGAAAACACAGTTTGTGGTTTTGAGGTTTGTAATAAACATGACTAGATTGTGTGTTATGTAGATACGCATCACAATGTTCAGTACAGCTCATAAAGAGTTATTAGTTTGGAGACTGAAACAAAAGCAGAAAACTTTGTTATGACGAAACAAGATACTACAGATAAAACCTGACAATTAACATGCTAAGCTAATATGTCTGCAGTGTTAATCTGTTTTATCTGAAGAATCTTACACAACTATTTGCATTTTAAATGAGACATAAGGTACACGCTTAATTAACATGCTAAGCTAATGTTATTTCTGCAAAGTTAGTCAGTTTGTACCTCAAGTTTCACATGTAAAATTCTGTCTGACCAGAAAAATGTCCTCATTAAGCAGAAGACAACATTGACCACTCTCTGTGTTTAATTGTAATATTACACATTAGTATGAAACTCTTTATTTACGATCACTACCCTTTCTGTGTGTGTGTGTGTGTGTGTGTGTGTGTGTGTGTGTACCCCTCAACATCCACGTTCTCGTCTTTGAGTGGTAGCTCAGACATCATCAGAACAGAGTGATAACGGATTGTCGGTCCCTCAAACCTCCTCTTCTTTTGCACCTGCTTTTTCTTATCAGCCTCCAGACGCTCATAATTCTCTAACACACAAAAACAAGGACGCTTGTCATGATGCAGAGAAGCACTGACACTAGAGACTCCTTCCATTAATGTGTAATAAATATCTCCTCATGAACTAAAATCAATTAACATTTTTTTACATCTGTCCACTTGTGGTGTCTCCTACACAAGTCCCACCCCCAACCCCACCCCCACATAATCCTCATTTCCCAACGTATATAAATAGAACCCTTTCTATGTCCAAGGTGAGTGTGTATAAGTCGGAGTGTGTACCCAGTGACTCCAGGTTGCTCTGTGCAGTTTGTTGAGCTTCTCTCAATAACTCATCCTGACTCAGTGGTTTGTCTCTATGGACTCTGCGGCGTCTCGGTGCCTCTTGTTTGCGCTCCTGCAGACGCTCAAAGGTCTTCCGAGTGTGCTCACTAGTAGACTTCCTCACTGACTTGCGCACTATAGAGGGACAAATTCATCACATTACACACAGATTTGTTCATCATTTGTTAATTGAAGCTTTTAAACAATAAAAATTTAAAACTAAAGACTACTGAACAACTTGTGACTTTAGTTACACAAAGCTTTTAAGTTAATAACTTCATATTAATAACATTAACTAAATACATTTTATACATGAAAAAATAAGAAAGCAAAACTACATAAATATAAAAATAAAAAAAAAAACACCAAAGACAAACTGATTCCTGCAAATAAAAATGTCTGTAAGTCAGTTTAGTTTAGCAGCAGACATTGTTGTATAAAGTGGTAGTAATCAAAACTCGTACTAGAAAAAGACTTCAGTAGAAGTGAAAGTCACCTTTTAGAATATTACTGAAGTAAAAGTCTTAAAGTATCTGATATTTACTGTACTTAAGTATCAAAAGTCATTTTCTGATATTTAATGTACTTAAGTATTTGAAGTAAAAGTAAAAAGTAAAATGTCAGTGATTTTCTGTAGGTATAAGAGACACTTCATACGGTAGGAAGAATCTTTCATTCTAATTTACAGAAACATTTCTTGTAAATACGGCCACGTGTGTATAACGTTATCTTCTTCACCCTGTTCACCGCTATTGTCAGGGTGGTCGTCTACGACGGGGTGGTCGTCTACGACAGGGGTGGTCGTCAGACAGGGGTGGTCGCCTACGAGAGGGGTGGTCGTCAGACAGGGGTGGTCGCTTACGACAGGGGTGGTCGTCAGACAGGGATGGTCGTCTAAGACAGGGGTGGTCGCCTACGACAGGGGTGGTCGCCTACGACAGGGGTGGTCGCCTACGACAGGGGTGGTCGTCAGACAGGGATGGTCGTCTAAGACAGGGGTGGTCGCCTACGACAGGGGTGGTCGCCTACGACAGGGGTGGTCGCCTACGACAGGGGTGGTCGCCTACGACAGGGGTGGTCGCCTACGACAGGGGTGACCAACCCGCGGCTCTTTGCCCGGTTTCATGTGGCTCTTACGTTCATATCGAAGTTTGTATTTGTGTCTTTTTATTGTGCGTGTTCGCTTCACTTGAGTTCAATACGGTATTTTCGTCAAATACGCATGTGAGTGGGATGAAAACACCTCAGAGTTTCCCCAGTAGGGGCAAAATCATTTGAGTAAACAATTTGTGTTAAGTTCACTCTCAAAGTGGCAGGAAAAAAAGGTGATGATCACGTGTACACACTTTCTCCAGTCTCCTGCAGCTCATGGGCTGAACGTTTTTCTGCTTTTGGTTTCTCTGCCTTTGGTTCCTCAGATGGATGTTTAACCCTCGGCTTCATTACTTTTATGGGCTCCTAACAGACAGATAGACACACACACATACACACACACACACACACACACACACACACACACACAAACGTTTTACTTGGAACCATTTATTAGTCTACAAATATCAAGCAACTCTATGCAATCTGTAAAGCTGACTTCTAACTGACTTTAGAATTTCTTAAATTAATTTAAAATGTGCTTAATATATAAAAGATCATTGAATAACTCGTTTCACCCCGAACACAGACGTACTGCTTATATCTGTACATCAAGCTGTCACTGCAGAACACATCACATTCTCAATACATAACAGATGTCTCACTCTGTAGGGTTTAGTGAATATGTGGTGTGTGTCTCACTCTGTAGGGTTTAGTGAATATGTGGTGTGTGTCTCACTCTGTAGGGTTTAGTGAATATGTGGTGTGTGTCTCACTCTGTAGGGTTTAGTGAATATGTGGTGTGTGTGTGTCTCACTCTGTAGGGTTTAGTGAATATGTGGTGTGTGTCTCACTCTGTAGGGTTTAGTGAATATGTGGTGTGTGTGTGTCTCACTCTGTAGGGTTTAGTGAATACGTGGTGTGTGTCTCACTCTGTAGGGTTTAGTGAATATGTGGTGTGTGTCTCACTCTGTAGGGTTTAGTGAATATGTGGTGTGTGTCTCACTCTGTAGGGTTTAGTGAATATGTGGTGTGTGTCTCACTCTGTAGGGTTTAGTGAATATGTGGTGTGTGTGTGTCTCACTCTGTAGGGTTTAGTGAATATGTGGTGTGTGTCTCACTCTGTAGGGTTTAGTGAATATGTGGTGTGTGTGTGTGTCTCACTCTGTAGGGTTTAGTGAATACGTGGTGTGTGTCTCACTCTGTAGGGTTTAGTGAATATGTGGTGTGTGTCTCACTCTGTAGGGTTTAGTGAATATGTGGTGTGTGTCTCACTCTGTAGGGTTTAGTGAATACGTGGTGTGTGTGTGTGTGTCTCACTCTGTAGGGTTTAGTGAATATGTGGTGTGTGTCTCACTCTGTAGGGTTTAGTGAATATGTGGTGTGTGTCTCACTCTGTAGGCTTTAGAGAAAACATGGTGTGTGTCTCACTCTGTAGGGTTTAGTGAATACGTGGTGTGTGTGTGTGTGTGTCTCACTCTGTAGGCTTTAGAGAAAACGTGGTGTGTGTCTCACTCTGTAGACTTTAGTGAATACGTGGTGTGTGTGTCTCACTCTGTAGGCTTTAGAGAAAACGTGGTGTGTCTCTCACTCTAGGCTTTAGTGAATACGTGGTGTGTGTCTCACTCTAGGCTTTAGTGAATACGTGGTGTGTGTCTCACTCTGTAGACTTTAGTGAATACGTGGTGTGTGTCTCACTCTGTAGACTTTAGTGAATACGTGGTGTGTGTGTCTCACTCTGTAGACTTTAGTGAATACGTGGTGTGTCTCTCACTCTAGGCTTTAGTGAATACGTGGTGTGTGTCTCACTCTAGGCTTTAGTGAATACGTGGTGTGTGTCTCACTCTAGGCTTTAGTGAATACGTGGTGTGTGTCTCACTCTGTAGACTTTAGTGAATACGTGGTGTGTGTGTCTCACTCTGTAGACTTTAGTGAATACGTGGTGTGTGTGTCTCACTCTGTAGACTTTAGTGAATACGTGGTGTGTGTCTCACTCTGTAGACTTTAGTGAATACGTGGTGTGTGTGTCTCACTCTGTAGACTTTAGTGAATACGTGGTGTGTGTGTCTCACTCTGTAGACTTTAGTGAATACGTGGTGTGTGTGTGTCTCACTCTGTAGGCTTTAGTGAATACGTGGTGTGTGTGTGTCTCACTCTGTAGACTTTAGTGAATACGTGGTGTGTGTGTGTGTCTCACTCTGTAGACTTTAATGAATACGTGGTGTGTGTGTGTCTCACTCTGTAGACTTTAGTGAATACGTGGTGTGTGTGTGTCTCACTCTGTAGACTTTAGTGAATACGTGGTGTGTGTGTGTCTCACTCTGTAGACTTTAGTGAATACGTGGTGTGTGTGTGTCTCACTCTGTAGACTTTAATGAATACGTGGTGTGTGTGTCTCACTCTGTAGACTTTAGTGAATATGTGGTGTGTGTGTGTCTCACTCTGTAGACTTTAGTGAATATGTGGTGTGTGTGTGTCTCACTCTGTAGACTTTAATGAATACGTGGTGTGTGTGTGTCTCACTCTGTAGACTTTAGTGAATACGTGGTGTGTGTGTGTCTCACTCTGTAGACTTTAGTGAATACGTGGTGTGTGTGTGTCTCACTCTGTAGACTTTAGTGAATACGTGGTGTGTGTGTCTCACTCTGTAGACTTTAGTGAATACGTGGTGTGTGTGTCTCACTCTGTAGACTTTAGTGAATACGTGGTGTGTGTGTGTGTCTCACTGTAGACTTTAGTGAATACGTGGTGTGTGTGTGTGTCTCACTCTGTAGACTTTAGTGAATACGTGGTGTGTGTGTGTGTCTCACTCTGTAGGCTTTAGTAAGGATGCGGCTTCGTCTACGTGGTGTCTCTTCTTCCTGCTCACTATCTGGTTCGTCTCCTTCATCCAGATCAAAGTCACTGTCCACTTCATCCTCAGTGTCTGAATGGTCACCATGGTATTCATCATCACCAGACTCCTGTGCACACACACAGGCCACCAGGGATATTAGTAGTAAATCATTTCAGCACAAAGTAAATGATGGAAGACGAGAGAGAATGAATGAAACTCACATCATTAAATCCTCCGTAGGTGGTTTTATAGAACTCGTCTTCTTCCTCCGCTTCCAGGATTTTGGCCATTCGGTTCCCGGCGGTGCTCCTCTGCTCCCTGCTGTGCGCTAAACTCATCTTTACACCCGAGTTTAATCTCCGCTAATATATAATATATATAATAATAACAACAATAACTAATCACCAATATAATGGTGTATTAACAAGAAGCCTCCGAGGTAAAGCTAAGCTAAGTGGCTAACGAACACAAACACGAATGAAGTCCCTGCTGCAAACTTCCCACAGAAATCCAACACGCGGTCATTAAAATAACTTTAATAAAAGAAATGAAGAAAGTCCGTAAACAACAACAAACCCGTCCTAAATGTGTGGCTTGTTTACTTCCGGAGTACAAAGATAAAAGACTGGCGCCACCATGTGACCGGAAATGACTTTTATTATCTTAAATTTGTGCTGAAGAACACAGATGATGGGTCACAGTTTAGAACCAGTAGCACAGATGTGGTGTGGAGACTCTGATCTCAGCACACTGTGGCCAGGTAACATCAACTAATCAGTAATCCCTTAAATACAAGACTCAATTTAAATATCGTCTCCTTTAATGTCATAAATGACCACTTTCACAGCTACTTCCTGGATGATAATGTATCATGGCATACATAATCATTTCTCACTAGTCTCGTGAACATGAGATCGAGTTTAACAGAATATCTGGAGGCTGATTTGCAGCATGAAAGTACACCTGAAACATCTGCAGTGTGTGTGGTGTGATCTTCTGTACATGGACCTGTTGAATATCTTCAACATCTTGTGATCCACAAGTAATTACGGTGCTCTTTGGTCCTAAATAAGAGGTCCATGAGTTTATCAAAGGTCCCGTTTGGAAAATAGAAAGAAAAAACCACCACAATTGTGTAACATGTCAGTTCAGTATGAATACATGACTACAGGTGGTTCAGTACTGGACCTTCAGATGGATCATTGTTTCTCTCTCATATTACGTTAAACTGAAGAGAAAAAAACTCCAGTGTTGCATGTAACATAAAATCAGTGCTGTTCTAAATTCTGAAGTGGTTAATAAACAAAAATCTGAACTCGTGTAAAATTGTGTTAAAAACAAGTGTGCAAACATACACAAGAAGTGCAGTAATTCATTCACCAACCTTTAATTACAGAAAGATGATTTATTGAGAATACACGATAGAGTGTGTATCAGTGTGTGTTCAGTTCATGTCTACACACACACACACACACACACACACACACACACACACACACCTCATGCTAGTTAATCAATTTGATATAAAACATTATGAGATGTGTATGAATCATACACAACACAATGGCACAGAGTTTAGAAAAATATAATTTATATACAAAAAAAGCAATAAAGTGTTTAAATTATTCACTCTGACAATGTTGTGACATCATAATGGCTTAATGAGGACTAAATGATGGCTAAATGTCTACTTAATGGCTTGGGGTTGTATTTAAAAAAGAAAAACATACAGATGTATATCTCAGCCATCAGCACCTGTGAGAGAGAAACAGGGTTAAGGGTCAATAACAGGGCAAAAGAATGATAAGAAAATGATGGTAAATAACAATAAGAGTGACGTCTCACCTGGTTAGTGGCAGTTAGAAGCCGTTAGTGTTGAGGTTATTGGGATGAATGTCTCCCACTTGCACCACATTGATGCCACTGCTCGCTAACTGGGCCATGCCATCAGGTGACAGCGTCTCCATGGTAATGAGCGTCTGGTCCGGGCCACTGTCAGAGGTTCCCATTGGCTTCTTCTTCGTGTGAGTACGGATGTGTTTGGACAGATGATCACTTCGCATAAAACGCTTTGGGCACTCTGGACATGAAAACTTCTTTTCCCCTACACAGAAAGAAATTCATTTAAATGTGTGTGCGCATGTGTGTATGTATGTGTGTGTGTGTATGTATGTATGTATGTACATGTGTGTGTGTCTGTGTGTATGTATGTATGTATGTGTGTGTGTGTGTGTGTCTTATCTTTTGCAAAAAAAAAAAAAAAAAAAAAAAAACACCTTTAACACTTTTTCATTGTAACTTTGAACAAAAGTTTTAAACTCATGGTATCTTAAGTCTGTAACCCAGTGAGCAGCATTAATGTATTCAGTGTTAGAGATTTAAGCTCTTATGTATGTTGCTCTGGATAAGGGGTCTGTCACATGCTGTAAATGTGTGTGTGTGTGTGTGTGTGTGTGTGTGTGTGTGTGTGTGTGTGTGTGTGACCTAACATCAAGCTGGGGGCATCATCAGCTACCCACCCCATGCTATACTGCCCACATTAGCATTTTAGCTTAATTCTCACTCTCACTGTGACCCTGAATCAGGTCCTGCACATGTGGGCATGTATGTACCAGTGTGTGTGCGTCTGTGTCTCTGCAGCTCATCGGAGCGGGTGAATCGTTTTCCACAGTGAGCCCATGTGCACACAAACGGCCGCTCGCCCGAGTGCCAGCGCAGGTGTGCCCTCAGGTGAGACGTCTTCCCATAAACCTTCCCACAGCCTGTGATGTGGCAGATGTGCTGTTTCTTCTTACTGGGGTCAGTGCTGCATGTGCACGAAAGACAACAATATCAATATGAGGACTTAAAACAAGGTCAGTAGGTACACAGCCACCAGATGAACAGAACATGGATGGGTGTATTGAGAGAGAGAGAGAGAGAGAGAGAGAGAGAGAATGTGTGTGGTTACCGCCCATCTCCATCTTTGCAGTATGGACACGTGCATGCTTCTCTGCGGGAGCGGCGACTCGACGGAGTCATGTCTAAACTTTGATCCAACGCGGTGTCGTCCAGGACATCTCCTCCAGCTCCCTGATCACCTACACACACACACACACACACAATATTACTAAAACAAATAGTGGTAATAAACATGATGATATACTCTGACAGATTCTCAATTAAATTTAGCAATCAGAGCATTAAATCTGACCCAATCCTTCACCTTTTCAGAGGTTTCACTGGTATGTCAGGATCACGTACACGTTTCAGTTAGACATGATAATGATGCTGCTGACCTGAAGTGTTGATGGAGATGGGAACTTCCTGTAAATGATGCATCTGCACTCCGGCATTGTTCAGGTTAATGGTGCCAGACTGTGTGAGTGCAGGAATTGATGTCATAGAAGGAAGTGATGCCACAGTGATCTGAGTTCCAGCAGGACTCTGCAGCTGAAGTGTCTGCCAGCTGACTTGTCCGTTTGGCCCCACCGTCCTCAGCAGGATCGGCCCGTTATTGATCGACTGGATCTGCAGGTTCTGCAGGCCATCTTGTGGAAGTGTGTGTGTGGTGAACACGTGACCTGCAGGAATGGCCCCTGATTGGACAGTAGGTAAAGTGGACGTTCCCTGGAATAGCTGCTGAGGCTGGATGAGGATCTGCTGTGTCTCTCTGCAGTCAGACTGGACGGAGAGTCCTGCAGTAACGTTCTGCACTGTGCTGGCAGTCACAACACTGTTTGTAGCTGAAACACCTTCTGTGTACAGACTGGGAGTATGTGTACTGCTAACATCTGAGCTGGACACTGCTGTTATTGCTGTCTGTTGGCTTTGGACAAGCTGCTGATTTATTCCATTGGACACGTCATCACTTTTCACTGTACTGGCTCCTGTGCTAACAGGAAGTAGAGTGATGTTATTGAGCGCTAAAGGCATATTAATAAATGGCGTGTGATTGGTCAGAACTGAGTTTCCCAAAGTGAGGTTATGGAAAGGAATCACTCCAGGAACGGTGAGGATGTTTCCACTTCCTGCAGTCTGATTGGATACTGTGGTAATGAGAGGTTGGCTCCCATTGGCTGATGAAACAAGCTGTATCTGTCCTGTTCCAGAAGCATCATGGGAGGTCTGAGTGAACTGGAGCTGCTGTCCATCCACAGTCTGAAGCTGAGGAATAACCTGGTACTGAATATTGGGTAAGACCCCAGACAGTGCTGTAAGGACCTGCTGACCCTGTAACGCTGTAGGAGACAAAACAAACTGCTGCTGCTGCTCCATCTCGCTGCCGCCCAGCTTCTGAGACAAGGCTTTATCACAGCCAGTGTTGACCTGAGGAATGATCTGAGGGATAATCTGCCAACCGTTAGCATTCTGAGACATCTGAGCAGAGTTTACAATCTGAGCTGCTTCCTGTGCGTCATTTTCATCTATTCGACTGCATGTGGCAGCCAATAGGGCTAAAGGAGATGGCTGCTGGGTTTCCTGTAGAGAAAAAAGGGAAGAATGTTCTAGGTAAATAAAGTGTGTGATATTACCTGAAAAACACAGACACTGCCTGAACCAAACACCTAACACACACACTTTGTAAAAGCATTTCCTGACAGATGACAAGTGATGGGTACTAACGGTGTTTAGTGGAAACAGGTGAAGCACAGCAGCTTGTCACACATTTATGGCTAGGACTCTGTTGTTTTATATAGCACCCTTAACCTGGACAAATGTTTCATGTCACTGTGTCAGATATATATATATATATAGTTGAAATGACAATAAAAACTCCTTGACTTGAGGTGAAAGACAGGACGACAGATTTGTCCTAATGGAGCGTCTGTTGGAGGAAAACTAACTTTGATTTTATAGATTCCTATAATTGTTACTGACGCAGGCGAAGTCACATCGGTAGTAACTAATGATAGACTTGGTCTCAGGGGTTTAAAAGGTTTGTGGGTTGTTTACATTTATAGACTCATACAGAGAGACTTACAAAAGTGCTTCATCACCTCCATCCTTGTCTACAGACGGCTCAGTGAGTAAGAACGAAGCAGTCAGAGAGAAAAGGGACACTTTACAGTACAGATTATATTTAGCCCACAGAACTGTGATATGATGCTAATGCTAATCAGTGCAGCTCTAAATTAGTGTTACAGTAATGAACTGCAGCATTTATGACGGTGTGTGTACAAAACACCAAATTCACTGCCTTGCAAAAAAAGGCATCTAATTTCTACCCTTTTCCACCTGTATCACAGACACATCCCTGTCAATCATGCAGTCTGACACGCCCACACAGGAAGTGAGAATGTACAGAGTTTACATCTAATTAAGTCAGGTTATTGACCTGTACGTCTTACACCTGTGCTAATGCTGAGCAAAAAGTAAAACCTTTAGCATTAATAAGAATCTGAACATCCAAAAGACTTTTAAATAAACGTTACAACAAAACATCTCACTGACACACACACACACACACACACACACACACACACACACACACATACACACA
>NC_062519.1:61462-63962 GCF_022655615.1 Tachysurus fulvidraco
TACACGTTATCGTATTAGAAGTAATCTTTATAATGGGATCTCATTTGCTCTGTATATCAGTCTGTACTAAGTGTGTGAGTAAAATAAAATAATTTATACGTGTCTTTATGTGATAAATTCTATAAACAGTTTGTTATAATTCAGAACAGAGAATCAAAAAGGAAGTGCAAACAGGAAACCAGCCACTCAGCATAAACCACACACACACACACACACACACACACACACACACACACACACACACACACACACACACACACACACACACACACACACACGCTGTCTTTCTCTCTCATTATGTGTGCAGGAATCACCTTTTAAGGCAAAATGCAAAATGTGTGAATTTAGAAATATGTGAATTAGTGTAGTGTTGTGATAAATATGATGCAGTCCATCATGGCGGATTTTAGTGTGTCAGTGTGTCAGTGTCTGCACTCACAGCTTCCTGTTTCCAAACAGAAACAGAATAAAATGCAATTCTACTTCAGTAAAAGTTTAAAACTTTACAATGATGTTTAAACTGGAATCACTCCGAAGCTTTGGTCATTTATTACAATGCAGAAACAACATTTACTCTCAGCTTCTTTATTAAATTAACATTTTGGAAGCAGACTGAGAATAAAGATGAACTCTGGGTCAGGACAATGTTCATGTAATAAACATTCATTAACTTATTCATTAACACGTCTCACGTCTTTATGTTCTTTATAAACATATATATAATCAACCAAGTTGTAGTTTAAGTTGGTCAGCAGGGGTAGACAGTGTGTGTGTGTGTGTGTGTGTGTGTGTGTGTGTGTGTGTGTGTGTGTGTGTGTGTGTGTGTGTGTGTGTACTGTATGTGTGTGTGTGTGTGTGTGTGTGTGTGTGTGTGTGTGTGTGTGTGTGTGTGTGTGTGTGTTATTGTGTGTATGTGTATGTGTATGTGTGCGTATATGTGTGTGTGAGTGTGTGTGATTGTGTATATGTGTGTGTGATTGTGTGTGTGTGTGTGTGTGTGTGTGTGTGTGTGTAGCTCCACTCTTGAGGCAGTTGATAATGAAGTGATTGTGAGATGATTTTATAAACACATCCCTACAGCCACACAACCCAGAGTCAGTGCTTAGACCAGTGAGCTACTAATCAGCACTCCAGCACGCAGCAGTGATCGTGACTAAAGGACAAACTAAAAGACTTGATGTTTATTTTATTATAACAGACTTATTAACTGTGACCTGTAACCTTTCCCCTTTAAGACGTGTGCGGATCCGAAACGCCGGCCTGCCTTTCTCACCGATAAATCCATGGAACCTGCAATAAAATTCATCAACAGGAAATTTCCGAACATCGACTTCAGAGGAGGAAGTGTAATTTTCACACAGTAACACACAAACACACACACACACACAGACACACACACACACATACACACACAAACACACACACACACACACACACACAAACACAGAAACATACAGTAATACACACCTGCAGTAACATGCAGACACACACACACACACACACACAGAGAAACAGTAATACAGTAATACAGTAATACACACACACATCACACACAGTAACATGCAGACACACACACAGAGAGAAACAGTAATACAGTAATACAGTAATACACACACAGTAACATATAGTAACACACACACAGATACATACAGTAACACAGTAACACACACACAGATACATACAGTAATACACACACATACATACTGTAACATACAGTAAGACATACAAACAAAAACACACATCACATACAGTAACACACACACATACATACTATACATACGGTAATGCACAGTAAGACACACACACACACACACACACACACACACACACACACATACACACACACACACACACACACACACACACACACACAGAATTATGGACTGTAGTTGAGAACATTATGTCCTTCAGTTTAAAAGCTGTTGTGAGTTTGTGTGTAACAGTTTTGTGTTGTGTTGCTGAATGTCCCACTACAGCAGCAGCTCAGCAGTGTTCAGAAACAGAAATCTACCATCCTGGAGACTCTCAGTCATTTTTATGATTCTTTTATCGATGTCATGGAGTTCAGGGTAAGATTATTTATTTGCTATTCAGCTTTTATAAAAATAAAAAGACTAAGAAAAGATCATTTTTTTATTCTCCAAAAAAATTAATAGAACATTTAAAAAAAAAAAACTTATCTTAGAACTTTTTGCCATTTTGATTTGTAATTGTTTTGATTTTGTTTGTTCTTTTTAACCCTAAACATTACGTAATAGACACTAAATATGTTGCTAAAGTCACGTTTATGTGTCTTATTTAAGGACCATGTTTATGAGCTCCTGAACACCATCGACGCCTGTCAGTGCTTCTTTAACATCGTGAGTGATACAGAGGATTTTTTAAAGCACTCAATAACGTTTATATTCTGTCATTATATTAATAAATAAAGTGTTTCAGGCCGTGAACTTTGACTTCACTAAGAATTACCTGGACCTGATCATCACCTACGCTTCTGTCA
>NC_062519.1:71462-83962 GCF_022655615.1 Tachysurus fulvidraco
GACCGCTGAGGGGACGAGTGTTTAGAGCTGAGACAATAAAGAGAGACCGCTGAGGGGACGAGTGTTTAGAGCTGAGAGAATAAAGAGAGACCGCTGAGGGGACGAGTGTCTAGAGCTGAGACAATAAAGAGAGACCGCTGAGGGGACGAGTGTCTAGAGCTGAGAGAATAAAGAGAGACCGCTGAGGGGACGAGTGTTTAGAGCTGAGAGAATAAAGAGAGAGACCGCTGAGGGGACGAGTGTTTAGAGCTGAGACAATAAAGAGAGACCGCTGAGGGGACGAGTGTCTAGAGCTGAGAGAATAAAGAGAGACCGCTGAGGGGACGAGTGTTTAGAGCCGAGACAATAAAGAGAGACCGCTGAGGGGACGAGTGTTTAGAGCTGAGAGAATAAAGAGAGACCGCTGAGGGGACGAGTGTTTAGAGCCGAGACAATAAAGAGAGACCGCTGAGGGGACGAGTGTTTAGAGCTGAGAGAATAAAGAGAGACCGCTGAGGGGACGAGTGTCTAGAGCTGAGAGAATAAAGAGAGACCGCTCAGGGGACGAGTGTTTAGAGCTGCTATGTTACATTTTATTTTTCACATATCCAATTTTATGAAAGGAATTTGAGGTCAGGTTCAGCCATGATACAGCACCCTCTGGAGCAGAGAGGGTTAACCACTGCTCTCACTGTGCTTTTGTGTGTGTGTGTGTGTGTGTGTGTGTGTGTGTGTGTGTGTGTGTGTGTGTGTGTGTTTACAGGCTCATTGTACGTTTGGTAAACTTTAACCCAAACACACGTGAGATCTGTCGTCCCTCGGAGCTGCTGGCGATGATTGAGTCGTACATGACCAGCTTACACACAATGAGCGCCTTCATCAACATCGACATCAGCCGTGTCATGAAGAATGTTCTGTTGCAACACACACACCCCCTTGACTCACAAGGCACACACACCATCACCACGCTCTACACAAACTGGTACACACTCATACGGAATCCCTACACAACCTACACACACACAACCTACACACAGGAGTGTGTGACTTGCTTTGACAGTCATTACATTTTGTTCATATATGATGAGATGATAATAAGATGATAATTATTTGATTTCTGCTGAAGGTTTTTGGAGAGTTTGTTGCGGCAGGCGAGTGCCGGCGTCATCGCTCACTGTCCCACAATGCACTGCTTCAGTAACCTCAGTGTGGAGAATGTACAAAGCCTCAAAGCTGAGGAGTACTCAGACATCTGTGGTGAGATAGAGACCATGAACACAAACTCTGGATCATACACACTCGGGATTCACAAAATAAAACAATAAACATTTATTAGCAGCACAAAACTGGGTTAGGGTTCATATATCGTGTAAATGTGATCATGTAGAATTCATATTTATATGACTTTATGGATTGTGTGTGTGTGTGTGTGTGTGTGTGTGTGTGTGTGTGTGTGTGTGTGTGTGTGTGTGTGTGTAGAGTTACGAGCTTTGGCAAGGCTGATTGGTCCATATGGCATGAAGTTTCTTGGAGAGAACCTGATGTGGCACATCACGTCTCAGATCACTGAGCTAAAGGTTTAAAACATAATAATAACAGAAATAATAATAATAACAATAATAATAATAACAATAATAATAATAACAATAATAATAATAACAATAATAATAATAATAACAATAATAATAACAATAATAATAATAATAATAATAATAATAATAATAATTGTATTTAAATAAAAAATAAATTTTGTATTTAAATGATTTGCTAATTTTTGTGTTGTTCTGAGCAGAAGATGGTGTTTGAGAACATGGACATTTTGGTGCAGATCCGAGCAAATTTTGACAAACCTGAGATTACAATCAACCTTCAAAAGAGACTCACAGGTAGTCTCTCTCTCTCTCTCTCTCTCTCTCTCTCTCTCTCTCTGTCTCTCTCTCTCTCTCTGTCTCTCTCTCTCTCTGTCTCTCTCTCTCTCTCTCTCTCTCTCTCTCTCTCTGTCTCTCTCTCTCTCTGTCTCTCTCTCTCTCTGTCTCTCTCTCTGTCTCTCTCTCTCTCTCTCTCTCTCTCTCACACACACACACACACACACACACACACACACACACACACACACACACACACACACACACATTTAACATGTCATAAATACACCCCTGAAATGTTACATTATATTTTGTGTGTAAAGGGTGTGAGAATGTGTTGAAGCGTTTGACCATCATCGGAGTGATTCTGTCGTTTCGCACCATGACTCAGGAAGCTCTGGAGGAGGTACAACACTGAACCATAAATACTGTACTGTGTAATACATGTGTTATCTAGTGATGTACAGACAGATACAGTTCAGGTTGTAGTACACACACACACACACACACATACACACACACACCACACACACACCACACACACACCACACACACATACACATTACACACCACACACACCACACATCACACACCACACACACACACATCACACACCACAAACCACACACACACAACACATCACATGAAGGAAGTGAATTCAGTGTGTTAAAGGATAAAGAAATAATTATTCACTCAAGGTCGTTATCAGAGTCAGAGAGATGTTACATGACTATTTACTGAAACTAATTCATCATTTAATCCATAAAAATGTGCACAAAAATGTACAGCTTGTCAGGAACAGGATGTCTTTATGGGTAAAAATCCAGACCCAAATCCTGGGATAACATAAAAATGGGTAGAAAAACACTGGGCAAAGCCGAGCACCTGAGATAACACAACAGAAAACAAGACAGCAGGTACAGAATATATAAGATGGACATTCACGGATTAGGGATAGGGGGCGGGGCAAATACAGGAAATACACAAAACAAAAACCACAAAGCCAAAACAAGACAAAACAAAGCCTGCCAGATCGCCCCCTGGTGTTCAGACAGGGAACAGTCCATAGCATCCACGACACACCTTGAGATAAGTGATGTCCACTGTAATTTAAAGATTTAAGGGATTTAAAGGTATGACATTATTAATGAATCAGTTTTGTGGTATTTGTTTACTTAATGTTGTAAATAAATGATGTTCCATAGTTTGTGAAAATGTATTTAAAGCTAAAACAAATTCACTCAGACATTCAGACGGTGCTGAACTTCACACTCAAACAATTTCACAGAGAGTGGAACTGAGTGGAACCTGCCCCTGTTTAAACAAACTCCACCCCCTGCCTGTGTGTGTGTGTGTGTGTGTGTGTGTGTGTGTGTGTGTGTGTGTGTGTGTGTGTGTGTGTCCATGTTTGTCCTTTCTGGATAATGATGTGTGATTACTGAGAGTTGGTGTTTATTACAGTGTGAACTCCTGAGACTGCTGTGTGTTTGTGTCCTCAGCTCTGAATCAGTCTGACACATGTTCAGCAGCTACAGCCTGCTGTACATAAACACACACACACACACACACACACACACACACACACACACACACACACACACACACACGCATAGTGTAGTAGTATGTTTGTTTTATTGTTATGTACTTTTTGTATATAGGTGATGCACAAACACTGTCCATTCCTAATGGGACCAATCAAGTATGTGAGAGATCTGATCAACGCAGACGAACCTGACATCAAGGTGACACACACAGTTTGGGCTTTGTGACTGAGTCTCAATCATTAGTGCTGCTTTACATATTTTAGAGCTCTGCTGTGTTTACCTCTGCTGTGTTGACCTGTTGTGTAGGTATTGTTGAGTGTGTATGAGCTGGCGTGTTCCGCTGGTGTGCAGTGTGACATTGACCCAACCCTTGTTGCTGCCATCGCTAACATGCGCTCAGGTGAGTCACATTGGCACACAGTCTCATTTAACAAGTGAATTGATTAAGGGTGTAATTTAATCCTGTGTGTGTTGTGTGTGTGTTCAGACAACGCCTCAGTGGAGGAGGAATATAAACTGACTTGTCTGTTGTTGGTGTTCGCTGCTGTTTCACTGCCCATTCTCGCTATTGACCCAAACTCATTCTACAGCCGGGAACAAGGAGGTGAAAACACACAACCTAGAGTAAAGGCTGGGGTTAGTAAACAGGAAGTAAGCAGGAGGGTCATGTGACCTCTGTATTGAGTTTTTCTTTCTCTGCAGGTCACCAAAACAACATCCACTGTCTCGCTACCGCCATTAACCACCTCGCTGCTGCCATGTTCACTGTCCAGAACAAGAACATTGAACAGCACCTCCGCGAGTTCCTGCTGGTACACACACACACAGACACACACACACACAGACACAGACACACACACACACAGACACACACACACACACACACACACACACAGACACACACACACACACACACACACACACACACACACACACATACACACACAGACACACATACACACACACAGACACACACACACACACACACACACACACACACAGACACACACACACACACACACACACAGACACACACACAGACACACACACACACACACACACACACAGTCACACACACACACACACACACACACACACACACACACACACACATACACACACAGACACACATACACACACACACAGACACACACACACACACACACACATACACACACACACACACAGACACACACACACACAAACACACACACACACAGACACAGACACACACACACACACACACATATACACACACACACACAGACACACACACACACACACACAATGATAAAGTAGAAATGTTGCTGATGGTGTACGGTTTGTTTATAGATTGCGTCATCAGCATTATTGCAGCTTGGACAGAACATTGAAAAAGTGGAGATCAAACACAGAGCCTCGGTCTACCTGCTGCTGGACATGGTGCTCACTCCTTTATCACATTTACACACAGATGTCCATGATCATGTCTAAAACCCGCTAACATACAAACATACTAGATCTTTAACATCTCCTTGTTAACTAGTAATTACCTCATAGTGCAGGTCATGAATAATTTGTGTGTGTGTGTGTGTGTGTGTGTGTGTGTGTGTGTGTGTGTGTGTGTGTGTGTGTGTTGTAGATCGTGGACCAGTCTCCATTCCTCAGTCAGGATATGTTGGAGAACTGTTTCCCCTACGTGCTGCTGCGTAACGCCTACAGAGAAGTGCACAGGACTTTCATATACACTATGGGATAAATACACACACACACACACACACACTCACACACACACAATTTTATATATTTTATTATTTTTATTTTATCCTGTAATAAATTCATTATGAATCAACCGAAACTTAATAGTTTTGCCAGTGAGGATGAAATGAACTCATAATTCATTGTAATGTAACATTAATATGCACAGATATTTTTGGAATAAACCTGTTTATGATAGATAATAACATCCATTCTGTTTCCTAGGGTCTTTCCTTTCCTCGTTCTCTCTCAGTCATGTTCATGCCTCAGAAAAGAACAATAGTAAAGTAAAATGAGAGGGTGTGGCCAGGGCGGAGCTACACAGGGACATAAACAGGAAGAGTTCATGATGTGTAGAAATGAATCTAACTCTATGTTCTAATGATAAATAATCTTTCTTATCATAATAAATTATTATTAATTATTAATAATTATTCAAGTAAATGTTTCATTTGCTGTATGAAACTTTCCTTAAATAAAATCCTGCTCTGTTTGTCTTTATTATGGTTTCTGTATCTCGGTGTTATAATCGTGTTACATGCATTTTTATCTGATAAATTCTCATTTGTGTCTATTATTTCATGCAGAGAGCAAAATATTGCATTTCCAAGTTCATTGTTTTATATATTAGTGCTGTGATGGTGTGTATGATGGGTCATGGACACTGACTCGCTGACTGTGTGATCCATTAGGTTAGTTGGTACTCAGTATTCTTTAAGGGTTAAGTGAAAAAAAAGCTTTTGGCAAAATCTAAAATTGCTGACAGGAAGTGCACTCGAATTTCAGATGTTGGTGTTCATTCACTTCAGAGTTCACCAGGGAATGAGAGTTGTTACAGTTCTTGACCACTATGTGGCATAGTCCCAGAATGCTTTGGGTAATGGCTGTAATTTCAGACACAGATGTACTCCTGAGATCCACCTCACATCCTGATGTAGACTTCTCCAGCAGGTTACAGCAGAAGGGCTTTGATAATCTTTTGTCTCAAGATGACGTGAGCCAAATGTAGTGAGAACTGAAGACAATTTTGAGGAGGAATTGCAAAAATGGCAGGTTATTGTATAGATTGAACAGAATGTAGAGCTGCTATAAGAACTGTTGTATAGAGTCATGATATTAGACACAAAACTCCAGTTTGGTATGAAGATGAAGTAAGTATCGGACCTACAAAAGGTTATGATGTAAAACTTGACAGGGAGCTTCTATTTTAGCCAAGTCCAGGTTTAACCCTGTAACAGACAAGGTGTTACCGGTTTCTTTTGTGTTTTCTTCCTTTTATGTTTGTTGATTTCTTAGGGGTAGCTGCAAGCAGGGTTGTAGTACCTCTGGGAGCAGCTTGGGGGCACTAGTGCCGGGAGGTAACCAGCATATAAGCTGACCTACCATAGAAGCAAATTTGTTGGTAGAGGGAAGCCTCATGGTTTCCAATCAAGCTACCTTGTTACCTTTGTTGTTAAAGTCCTAATTGAGAACTCTGAGTTTCTGCTCAATTGTAAGTATGGATTACGATGTAATCCTCCTGGTTTGTTGTTAAAAAGATACTAATGTTAGTTGTTTGTTTTCTTTCTAGAAAGGATTTTTGATTATTTTTGCTTGTTTTGGGTCACAAATGTCTCTTTCACTACGGATCAGGGGATTAAAAACATTGCATCGCACTCAAATAACCGTTTGGATTTCAAGCTCATCTCATCCCACAAACATTATCACTTATCAGAAAAACTGAATACGGACTCATTGACTTGGAGGGAAAAGGAAGAAGGGGCCAACGCTTGCTTTTGGGTTTGTTCATTGTCTGGGGGTGTGTGGGCACTTACAGAGGGTTAAAAATAAAACGATTGTAAAAGTTCATTTGTTTCATGAATGTGTATCAGTACAGGTCAAAATTCTGAACCCCTCAGAGTAACAGCTAAATCAAAGGAGGTGATAAGGGTTAAACCTGGGCTTGGGTTAGGGTTGTAACACACATACACACACACTCACAGACACACACAGACAGACACACACACATACACACACACACACATATACACATACGTGTGTATGTGTGTGTTTGTGCATATGTCTGTGTGTGTGTCTGTGTGTGTGTGTGTGTGTGTGTGTGTGTCTGTGTGTGTGTGTGTCTGTGTGTGTGTGTGTGTGTGTGTGTGTGTGTGTGTATGTCTGTGTGTGTGTATGTCTGTGTGTGTGTGTGTGTTACAACCCTAACCCAAGCCCAGGTTTAACCCTAACCTAAGCCCAGGTTTAACCCTAACCCAAGCCCAGGTCTAACCCTAACCCTAACCTAAGCCCAGGTCTAACCCTAACCCTAACCTAAGCCCAGGTCTAACCCTAACCCTAACCTAAGCCCAGGTCTAACCCTAACCCTAACCTAAGCCCAGGTCTAACCCTAACCCTAACCTAAGCCCAGGTCTAACCCTAACCCTAACCTAAGCCCAGGTTTAACCCTAACCCAAGCTAGAGCTCAGTTCTCTCACTGTGATATAAAAGTTAAAGTTAAGCACTTTATTTAAACATACACAATTTTCACATTTCATTTATTTATTTCTTATTTTGAAATGTAGCCCAACTTTTATTTATTGAATGAGAGAATGTTATACATATCTACAATCATACATACGTTCAGTTCTATGTTACGTGACAATAAAAAAAAAGTTTTTGAATTGTACTGAATTTATTTGATTTGACAGTCAGGTATTGATTACTAGGCTACATAAATATATCACACTCACTAGTGAGACATTATGATCTTTCTTCAAGAAATTTTCTCTTACTGAACCTCTTTAAATTTTAGTTGAATATCTCTGATGTAGATCATGAACATTTCCACCCATACAAAGGTAGCAGACATTTCACAGGTGTAGCTTAAAAAACCCTGAGGGACAGAAAAAACAGCAAACGCACAATAGCAATATTTACCTTTCAAACATGGGTTATTACAGGGCTGACAACAAACATGGGTTATTACAGGGCTGACAACAAACATGGGTTATTACAGGGCTGACAACAAACATGGGTTATTACAGGGCTGACAACAAACATGGGTTATTACAGAGCTGACAACAAACATGAGTTATTACAGGGCTGACAACAAACATGGGTTATTACAGGGCTGACAACAAACATGTGTTATTACAGAGCTGACAACAAACATGGGTTATTACAGGGCTGACAACAAACATGGGTTATTACAGGGCTGACAATAAACATGGGTTTTTACAGGGCTGACAACAAACATGGGTTATTACAGAGTTGACAACAAACATGGGTTATTACAGGGCTGCCTACAAACATGTGTTATTACAGAGCTGACAACAAACATGGGTTATTACAGGGCTGACAACAAACATGGGTTATTACAGGGCTGACAACAAACATGGGTTATTACAGAGCTGACAACAAACATGGGTTATTACAGGGCTGACAACAAACATGGGTTATTACAGGGCTGACAACAAACATGGGTTATTACAGGGCTGACAACAAACATGGGTTATTACAGGGCTGACAACAAACATGGGTTATTACAGGGCTGACAACAAACATGGGTTATTACAGGGCTGACAACAAACATGGGTTATTACAGGCCTGACAACAAACATGGGTCATTACAGGGCTGACAACAAACATGGGTCATTACAGGGCTGACAACAAACATGGGTTATTACAGGGCTGACAACAAACATGGGTTATTACAGGGCTGACAACAAACATGGGTTATTACAGAGCTGACAACAAACATGGGTTATTACAGGGCTGACAACAAACATGGGTTATTACAGGGCTGACAATAAACATGGGTTTTTACAGGGCTGACAACAAACATGGGTTATTACAGAGTTGACAACAAACATGGGTTATTACAGGGCTGCCTACAAACATGTGTTATTACAGAGCTGACAACAAACATGGGTTATTACAGGGCTGACAACAAACATGGGTTATTACAGGGCTGACAACAAACATGGGTTATTACAGGGCTGACAACAAACATGGGTTATTACAGGGCTGACAATAAACATGGGTTTTTACAGGGCTGACAACAAACATGGGTTATTACAGAGTTGACAACAAACATGGGTTATTACAGGGCTGCCTACAAACATGTGTTATTACAGAGCTGACAACAAACATGGGTTATTACAGGGCTGACAACAAACATGGGTTATTACAGGGCTGACAACAAACATGGGTTATTACAGGGCTGACAACAAACATGGGTTATTACAGGGCTGACAACAAACATGGGTTATTACAGAGCTGACAACAAACATGGGTTATTACAGGGCTGACAACAAACATGGGTTATTACAGGGCTGACAACAAACATGGGTTATTACAGGGCTGACAACAAACATGGGTTATTACAGAGCTGACAACAAACATGGGTTATTACAGGGCTGACAACAAACATGGGTTATTACAGGGCTGACAACAAACATGGGTTATTACAGGGCTGACAACAAACATGGGTTATTACAGAGCTGACAACAAACATGGGTTATTACAGGGCTGACAACAAACATGGGTTATTACAGGGCTGACAACAAACATGGGTTATTACAGGGCTGACAACAAACATGGGTTATTACAGGGCTGACAACAAACTTGGGTTATTACAGGGCTGACAACAAACTTGGGTTATTACAGAGCTGACAACAAACATGGGTTATTACAGAGCTGACAACAAACATGGGTTATTACAGGGCTGACAACTTTCGAGTTCATCTTAGAGTGAGATGGGGGCGGGGCTTTGGTTATGGGGAGGGGCTTGTGAAAATCCTTGAGTTAGCATAAGTGTATTAAGTATATACTGATTGTCAATTAGTATGAAGTATTTGGTATCTGTACAGAATTTCTTGGGAGATTTACATTACATTTAATTTTCACAAACATTTTACAGAAATAGGATTAACATGTTCACAGATTAACATGTTCACAGATTAACATGTGATTAACATGTTCACAGACTAACATGTGATTAGCATGTTCACAGATTAACATGTGATTAACATGTTCACAGATTAACATGTGATTAGCATGTTCACAGATTAACATGTGATTAGCATGTTCACAGACACGGAGCTCCCTCACTGACCTGCCTGCGTTCACACGGTGCAGATGGGAGGGAGAACGGCTGACTACACAGTTTATGGGAATAAATTGTGTATTTCCCCCACGATTGTCACATAAAACTCACTACAGTCTGTCTGCTCTCTCTGTGCGTTGCTTTGTGAGATCATGTGGCGGGATTTGTTTTTCCCTCACTGCTGCTCGAGTGTGCGTGAGTATATGGGGGTGTGGCATGCGAATATGGGGGTGTGGCGTGAGAATATGGGGGTGTGGTGTGAGTATATGGGGGTGTGGTGTGAGTATATGGGGGTGTGGTGTGAGTATATGGGGGTGTGGTGTGAGAATATGGGGGTGTGGTGTGAGTATATGGGGGTGTGGTGTGAGTATATGGGGGTGTGGTGTGAGTATATGGGGTGTGGTGTGAGTACTCATGGGGTGTGGTGTGCAGTCTCTGGGTGTGTGGTGTGAGTCTCTGGGGGTGTGGTGTGCGTCTCTGGGGTGTGGTGTGCGTCTCTGCGGGTGTGGTGTGCGTCTCTGGGGGTGTGGTGTGCGCCTATGGCGGTGTGGTGTGCGTCTCTGGGGGTGTGGTGTGCGTCTCTGGGGGTGTGGTGTGCGTATCTGCGGGTGTGGTGGGCCCTATGGGGGGTGTGGTGTGCGTCTATGGGGGGTGGTGTGGCGTCTCTGGGGGTGTGGTGTGCGACCTCATGGGGTGTGGTGGGCGTCTCTGGGGGTGTGGTGTGCGTCTCCTGGGGGTGTGGTGTGCGTCTATGGGGGGTGTGGTGGGAGCCTCTGGGGGTGTGGTGTGCGTCTACTGGGGGGTGGTGGTGCGTCTATGGGGGTTGTGGTGTGCGACTCTGGGGTGTGGTGTGCGTCTCTGGGGGTGTGGTGTGCTTCTCTGGGGGTGTGGTGTGAGTATCTGGGGTGTGGTGTGCGTCTCTGGGGTGTGGTGTGCGTCTCTGGTGTTTTTTCGTCTCTGGGGGTGTGGTGTGCAGTCTATGGGGGTGTTGTGTGGTCTATGGGGGTGTGGTGTGCGTATCTGGGGGCGTGGTGTGCGTCTCTGGGGGTGTGGTGTGCGTCTCTGTGGGTTTGGTGTGAGCTCTGGGGTGTGTTGTGTGTCGTCTTGGGTGGTGTGCTTCTCTGTTGGTGGTGTGCGTCTCTGGGGTGTGTGTGTGAGTCTCTGTTGTGTGTGTGTTTGTGGGTGGGGGTGTGGTGTGGTCTCTTCTGGGGGTGTGGGTGTGCGTCTCTGGGGTGTGGTGTGCGTCTCTGGGGGTGTGGTGTGCGTCTCTGGGGTGTGGTGTGCGTCTCTGGGGGTGGTGGTGTGCGTCTCTGGGGGTGGGTGTGCGTCTCTGGGGTGGGTTGGGGGTGGTGGGTGTTCTTGGGGTGGGGTGGCGTCTCTGGGGTGTGGGTGTGCGTCTCTGGGGGTGTGGTGTGGCGTCTCTGGGGTGTGGTGTGCGTCTCTGGGGTGTGGTGGTGCGTCATCTGGGGGTGTGGTGTGACGTCGCTGGGGGTGTGGTGTGCGTCTCTATGGGGGTGTGGTGTGCGTCTCTGGGGGGTGGTGTGCGTATCTCGGGGTGTGGTGGGTGCGTCTCTGGGGGTGTGGTGTGCGTCTCTGGGGGGTGTGGTGTGCGTCTCTGGGGTGTGGTGTGCGTCTCTGGGGGTGTGGTGTGCGTCTCTGTTGGGGTGTGGTGTGCTGTCTCTGGTGGGGGTGTGGTGTGCGTCTCTGGGGGTGTGGTGTGCTCTCTGGGGTGTGGTGTGCGTCTCTGGGGGTGTGGTGTGCGTCTCTGGGGGTGTGGTGTGCGTCTCTGTGGGTGTGGTGTGCTCTCTGGGGGGTGTGGTGTGCGTCTCTGGGAGGTGTGGTGTGCGTCTCTGGGGGTGTGGTGTGCGTCTCTGGGGGGTGTGGTGTGCGTCTCTGGGGGTGTGGTGTGGTCTCTCTGGGGGTGTGGTGTGCGTCTCTGGGGGGTGTGGTGTGAGCTTGCGGGGGTGTGGTGTGCGTCTCTGGGGGTGGGTGGTGTGCGTCTCTGGGGTAGGTGGTGTGCGTCTCTGGGGGTGTGTGTGCGTCTCTGGGGTGTGGTGTGCTCCTGGGTGGGGTGGCGTCGCTGGGTTGGTGTGCGTCTCCTGGGGGTGTGGTGTGCGTCTCTGGGGGGTGTGGTGTGCGTTCTCTGCTGGGGGTGTGTGTGTCGTCTCTGGGGGTGTGGTTGTGCGTCTCTGGGGTGTGGTGTGTGCGTCTCTGGGGGGTGTGGTGTGCGTACTCTTGGGGTGGGTGTGCGTCTCTGGGGGTGTGGTGTGCGTCTCTGGGGGTGTGGTG
>NC_062519.1:93962-113962 GCF_022655615.1 Tachysurus fulvidraco
GGGACAGAGACAGAGACCCCAGACCTCCTCATCCTACATGAGCTCACTAATGCTGAATGATGACTAATCCTAAAAGCCATAATCCAACATCTCTTCAAGTGGAGCTGATTAGAACCGTAAAGGGAATCAATCTGGAATGAGATGTTCAGTAGGCCATATAGTGTACATAGTGTAGTGTACATAGTGTAGTGTACATAGTGTAGTGTACATAGTGTAGTGTACATAGTGTAGTGTACATAGTGTAGTGTACATAGTGTAGTGTACATAGTGTAGTGTACATAGTGTAGTGTACATAGTGTAGTGTACATAGTGTAGTGTATATAGTGTAGTGTACATAGTGTAGTGTACATAGTATAGTGTATATAGTGTAGTGTACATAGTGTAGTGTATATAGTGTAGTGTACATAGTGTAGTGTATATAGTGTAGTGTATATAGTGTAGTGTACATAGTGTAGTGTATATAGTGTAGTGTACATAGTGTAGTGTACATAGTGTAGTGTACATAGTGTAGTGTATATAGTGTAGTGTACATAGTGTAGTGTATATAGTGTAGTGTACATAGTGTAGTGTACATAGTGTAGTGTACATAGTGTAGTGTACATAGTATAGTGTATATAGTGTAGTGTACATAGTGTAGTGTACATAGTGTAGTGTACATAGTGTAGTGTACATAGTATAGTGCACATAGTGTAGTGTACATAGTGTAGTGTACATAGTGTAGTGTACATAGTGTGGTGTATATAGTGTAGTGTACATAGTGTAGTGTACATAGTGTAGTGTACATAGTGTAGTGTACATGGAGAAAATAGGAAGCTTAATGGTGACTAGAGAAACCAGCACTAAACCCCAACACTGTACACTGATCTCTGGAGCATTGAGAGCTCTTTACATAGATTCAGCTGCACATGGAGCTGATCACTGAAACTTCTATTAACAATAATGCTCTTTCTTCTTCCGGTTGTTCTCTGAATCCCTCTAGTGACTAAGACTAATCCGACTGTCCCCTTACATCAGGGGTCTCCAACATGTCGCTCCACCCACTTCTGAGTCATTCATCTGAAGGATCATAGAATATGTAAAAAACTGATTCAATAAAATTAATTCAATAAACCTGTTTAAATTTCATCCCAATCAAACATGCAGATGTCCCGTCCCCATCTGGTGTTGTACTGAATCTGACAGTTTAATCAGCCGTTCTTCATCACAGATAGAACCACGTACACGTTTAGAAACAAAACATAAAGGATAAAGAAATCACAGGACAGATCCATTCAGCTCGGACGCTGCTGGAGATCTGACAGCTTTAGGAAAGCTCCCAAGCTGCTAAAGTAAAAGCTCTGAATGAATAAATCTGCTGTATGAAGATGCAGGATGAGTTTGTTGCTGGACATTCGTACTGTTCTAATGAAGTCTAATAGAATGTCAGGTCTCTGTTGTCAACATTAATATTACCTTTAATATTAAAGGTCTTCTCTTTTATATATAAAGACTCGTTCTCGTCTCACTGAGGACATCAGGGTTTGTGCCATGGGACGTTTACTGATGAAGAACAGAGTCCATGTGAATGAACGAACTCTGATGATAAGACCTGATAAAGTCTAGTCACAAACCCATAAAGTCAATGAACTCAACACTTAACATGATGTTCACAGATATTTAAAATAATTTACTGTGAAATATCTTTGTTTAATGTTTTTAAAAGTTCAACAAAAATAGTTTAATCCTCTGATCTGGTTTATGGCAATATGCTAAACATCAGTGGCTCTGGGCCACCTTTATTTTAACAAAGTGGAGTGTGTGGAGTTGGAGGTCCCTGTGTTACATTCTACTAAGATGTGTGAAGTTCAAAATCCCATCATGCTCTGCGGTGTCCTCGTCTCTGCCCACATCACAAACACAACTCTCTGATGACTCGTCTGCTGCAGATGCTGACTGATTATTATTAATAATAATAATAATAATAATAATAATAAATATACTACTACTACTAATAATAATAATAATATTAAATATAAGGTAATAATAAAGTGTGTGTGTGTGTGTGTGTGTGTGTGTGTGTGTGTGTGTGTGTGTGTGTGTGTGCGCGTGTGTGTGTCTGTGTGTACGTGTGTGCGCGCGTGTGTGTGTGCATGTGTCTGTGTGTGTGCGTGTGTGTGTGTGTGTGTGTGTAGAGGATTGCAGTGGACTGTAGCAGACCTGGTTAGCTTTAGATCCATGTGGATGAGACACACTGAGGAGAACAAGAGCAGGTGGAGGGACAAAATGAAGAATGGTAAGAAATTAAATATATAAATATAATTATATAAGCAAAATACAGAGCACACACACACTCACACACACACACTCTCTCTCTCTCTCTCTCACACACACACACACACCCAAACACACACGCACTCACTCACACACACACACACACACACCCAAACACACACACACACACACACACACACACACACACACACACACACACACACACACACACACCCAAACACACACGCACTCACTCACACACACACACACCCAAACACACACACACACACACACACACACACACACACACACACACACACACACACACACACACACACACACACACACACACACACACACACACACACACACACACACAGTATGTAAACAGTGATAAAACACACAATTAAATATGTTTGTGTGGGCTCCAGAACAGAAACACAGAATGTATTTTATACATTTTATACATAAACTGACTGTCTGTGTGTCTGTCTGTCTCTGTGTGTCTGTCTGTCTCTGTGTGTCTGTCTGTCTCTGTGTGTCTGTCTGTCTCTGTGTGTTCCTGTCTGTCTGTGTGTCTGCCTGTCTGTCTGTAGGTGAGAGTCACAGCTACGAGATGCAGACAGAACAGGAAACTGCAGGAACAGAGCATTAATCTGATAAATGAATGCAGATGATACAAAAGGAGAGGAAGAAGATTGTCTGTGGCGAGATCGTGGTGCTGCAGCTATACAGTAGAATTAATTCTACACATTTATGAGTTTAATATTGTTAATACACATCTCACTGTTTAAGCCACACTGTATCATTTATAACACTGCCACACACACACACACACACACACACACACACACACACACACACACACACACAATCAAGTGTGATATTGTGTAGGTGTTTGTGTTATATTGTGTGAGTTTGTGATAGTGTTATATGTGTGTGTTCTTTTATAATGAAGAGTTTGCAGTTTTAATTTAAAACACGTCTGAGAAATTTTAGTGTGAATGTCCTGGACTTGTCCTGGTGCTGTGTTCGGTCAGACCCAGAGACACCAGACTGGTGACGTCCCGAGTGACACATGCTGATCCTACATCATTACTTTACTAAAAGTGCGCCACCTGTTGAGCTGAAACAAAAAAATAAGTGAAAGGAGGAGAGAGAAGGAAATGTAATAAGATCTCATCAGAAATGTAGTTTAAAAGTTGTATCACAATTTGGCACTACAGTAAGGGGGGTGGGGGGTGTTTGGTATTTATAATTAAATTTTATATTTTTCAATTTAATGAAATAATTAAAGTAACTAAAGCTACAGGGGAAAGCTTCAGCCATCACATTAAACCTCCATATTGTGTTAATTAGCAAGAATAAATAATGAGGAAAATGTGCAGATTGTCTTTAATAGGATTCCATCTGTTTATCCTACATCATCATCATCATCACCATCATCATCATCATCATCATCATCATCAGTGTTTTATTTCCTTCATCTGATCTGTTTCTGCTGCAGACAAGGATGGACCTTAACACACAAACAGGAACAAATCTTCATTAGAAACTAAAGTCACTAATAAAGGAGAAGAGATGAGTAAAGGATTTGTTTGTGTTGTTCTGTTTGTTATTGACCTGTTGTGTTGTGTTGTGTTGTGTTGTTCTGTTTGTTATTGACCTGTTTGGTTGTGTTGTGTTGTGTTGTTCTGTTTGTTATTGACCTGTTTGGTTGTGTTGTGTTGTGTTGTGTTGTTCTGTTTGTTATTGACCTGTTTGGTTGTGTTGTGTTGGCGTCTGAGCGTTACATTTGTCCCGAGAATAACAGGCTTCAATTTCTGCAGCATCTGATAAACTCTCTCTTGAAAACGCTGTTAGAAAGAAAAACAACAATATATCTGTCACAACCAGGGAAGGAAGGAGACAGACGCACACAGGACAGTGTGAAGGAATGGGGTTTAATAAATAATAAAGACAACACAATAAAAGACGAGACGTAACCGAGACGAGACGTAACCAATGATTCTGTGCTGCCAACGGCAACACGGCTCACTTATATATGAAAGACAATGAGACACAATTAGGATCAGGTGTGGAGACAGGAGGAGCAGACGAAGGCGGGGCAGACACGTGACAACAACAACAACAACAACAACACATGGCCAAAAGTCCGGGCTGATCCCTGATAATATGACATAAGCTTTCACCTAAAAATATTATGCTAATTACACACACTAATCACACACACTAATCACACACACTAATCACACACTCTAATCACACACACTAATCACACACACTAATCACACACACTAATCACACACACTAATTACACACACTAATCACACACACTAATTACACACTCTAATCACACACACTAATTACACACACACTAATTACACACACTAATTACACACACTAATCACACACACTAATCACACACACTAATCACACACACACTAATCACACACTCTAATTACACACACTAATCACACACACTAATCACACACACTAATCACACACACTAATTACACACACACTAATCACACACACTAATTACACACACTAATTACACACTCTAATTACACACACACTAATCACACACACTAATTACACACACTAATTACACACACACTAATCACACACTAATTTTACACACACACAAATCACACACACTAATTACACACACTAATTACACACACTAATCACACACACACTAATCACACACACACTAATCACACACTCTAATTTTACACACACACTAATCACACACACTAATCACACACACTAATTACACTCTTTAATTACACACACTAATCACACACTCTAATTACACACACTAATCACACACACTACACTCACTAATCACACACACTAATCACACACACTAATTACACACACTACACTCACTAATCACACACACTAATCACACACTCTAATTACACACACTACACTCACTAATCACACACACGAATCACACACTCAAATTACACACACTAATCACACACTAATTACACACACTAATCACACACTAATTACACACACTAATCACACACTAATTACACACACTAATCACACAATAAACACACACTATTTACACACACTAATCACACACTCTAATTACACACTAATCACACACACGAATCACACACTCTAATTACACACACTAATCACACACTCTAATTACACACACTAATCACACACTGTATTTACACACACTAATCACACACTCTAATTACACACACTAATCACACACTGTATTTACACACACTAATCACACACTCTAATTACACACACTAATCACACACTGTATTTACACACACTAATCACACACTCTAATTAAACACACTAATCACACACTCTAATTAAACACACTAATCACACACTCTAATTAAACACACTAATCACACACTCTAATTAAACACACTAATCACACACTCTATTAACACACACTAACCACACACTAAAAACCACACTCTATTTACACACACTAAACACACACTAATCACACTCTATTTACACACACTAATCACACACTCAAATTACACACACTAATCACACACTCAAATTACACACACTAATCACACACTCTAATTACACACACTAATCACACACTCTATTTACACACACTAATCACACAATAAACACACACTATTTACACACACTATTTACACACACACACTATTTACACACACACACACTATTTACACACACACAATAATCACACACACACACACTAAACACGCACACACTATTTACACACACACTAAACACGCACACACTATTTACACACACACTAAACACGCACACACTATTTACACACACACTAAACACGCACACACTATTTACACACACGCTAAACACGCACACACTATTTACACACACACTAAACACGCACACACTATTTACACACACACTAAACACGCACACACTATTTACACACACACAATAATCACACACACACTAAACACGCACACACTATTTACACACACACTAAACACGCACACACTATTTACACACACACAATAATCACACACACACACACACACTAAACACGCACACACTATTTACACACACACTAAACACGCACACACTATTTACACACACACTAAACACGCACACACTATTTACACACACACTAAACACGCACACACTATTTACACACACACTAAACACACACACACTATTTACACACACACAATAATCACACACACACACACTAAACACGCACACACTATTTACACACACACTAAACACACACACACTATTTACACACACACAATAATCACACACACACACACACACACACTAAACACGCACACACTATTTACACACACACTAAACACGCACACACTATTTACACACACACAATAATCACACACACACACACACACACACTAAACACACACACACTATTTACACACACACAATAATCACACACACACACACTAAACACGCACACACTATTTACACACACACTAAACACACACTGACTGACTGACGTGTTCCACACTGATTGTCTCCTCACCCTCCATTTGACAGCACAGCTTCTCAAACTCCTGTGCTGTATCTGTGGAGTTCAAACTCCCATCATGCTCTGCTGTGTCCTCGTCTCCGCCCACATCCGAAACACAACTCTCTGATGACTCGTCTGCTGCAGATGCTGACTGCAGCTGACACACATGATGTTCTACTAGGAACTGCAGCTCTACACACACACACACACACACACACACACACACACACACACACACACACACACCAAATATTTATACAAATCAATGATACTCAGTTTTTGTTCTAAAGAATGTTTATCTTTCTTTATATCCATCCGTCTGTCTGTAATGACAGTGAGACTATGCACCCTTCATGGTTGGAGTTCCCTTCACACCTCTCCGTCTCTGCCGGGGTGAATTCAGCAAGGCCTGCTGTGAAGTAATGATAATAATAATAATAATAATAATAATAATAATAATAATAATAATTTTTAATATCAGGTAATAATAAAGTTACCTTATACAGCTGGTGTGGGAAACGATCTTCATCTATTTCTAAATACACACAGACACAAAAAGTGTTAGAAATCAGCTCCTGCACACAGTATTAACACACACACACACACACACACACACACACACACACACACACACACACACACACACAGGGAGACATGCTCACGATCCTCTCTACAGAGCTGTTATTGGTGGTTTGAGGAAAACGGTCTTGTCACCGTTGAGGTAGAATTAGTGCTGCAGCTTCTCTTCTCCACCTTACATGATGATGTGAGCTCTTGACTGTCTGCTACATCAGTGTCATGAAGTTCAGTGTTGGTAAAACAGACCTGAGTCTCAGCTGTTACATGCTGAAGGGTTTGTAGCTTTCAGTCATAATCTACTTTACATTAGTGAAATCATTGTTAGTTCCTGTGGGTTACAGAGCTGTCAGGTATCACACACTAATGTGACGTCCCTCATGTGGGTCTTCCCCCCCCCCCCCATCGTATTTCTCACACAGAAAAACACTGCCGTCTCTATGGAAACGGGCAGCAACTGAGCGCGTCTCCCCTGGAGCTCTTAGTCGAGCCTGATACTTATCAGCCAATCACAACAAGAGGCTACACAACAGCCAATCAGAGAATAGCACTATTGTATCTGGGTAAGATTTAACACAACAACCAATGAAAAAAAGCAGGTCCTGGAATTGTTCATCATCATCTTCGTTCACCTACACCTGCTCAGAACATGTAGTCTAGGTGGTTCTCAAACTGGGGGCCCTGAGATGGTGCCAGGGGGCCCCGGGTTACTGACAACACCTGTTTAGAACAAACAGCCTTGGTTTCGGTGCCCAGAGGGTATTTTCAATGGTCGGTTGGAGATGCCACTCTCGCCTGTCTTCAAAACCTGAGAACCCTGGGGTTCATGTCATAGTCCTGAAACCTACATGTGGTGACAGAAACCACTGCATGGTCTTATTACACACAGCTGGGAGAAGTGTTGCACAGGCAGCAATATGTCTCTAAACACAAAAACACAACAATCCCTCAAGCTGTGCTAAGATGTGCTCGTAAGTCTGACATGGTTTCATTTGTTATCCACTGAAACATTAGCCAACATGTTAGTTGGAATTGCTGAATGTTTGGGTTAGCTGTTAGCCTAGCCGCCGTGTCTTGCTTTCTGCATCGTGTTTAGGCTTTGTTTCCAGAGTCCCGCAGAAACGGCTAATCATTAACATATTGTACTGTTTTCAGGTATTTACTCCTCTGACAACGTAGACAGAATAAAATAAAACACAGCACTGTTTTTGTCATGAACGCAGGATAAAAGGGACCCAAACGCAGGATGGCAAAAATGACAGGGTTTAATAACAGAAAACATGCGACGTCACACAGACTGGACAAAGACAACAGTTGATTCTGTGCTGCGCGCGGCACAGTTAAATACAAAAAGACGATGAGACACGATTAGGAACAGGTGTGGAGACATGGAGGGGCAGACGAAGGCGGGGCAGACACGTGATGAGGAACGTAAACAAAGGCACATGGCCAAAAGTCCGGGCTGAGTCCTGACAGTTTCATCAGTACGAGGAGTTGCCACTGCAACGTTGGTCACATTGTCATTATAAAGTGTTATGAAATGTTATAAAGATTTTACATTGTTAGAATTTTTTATATAAATGGTTGTGTTTGGTATCTGTGCATTTTGTAAATCTTTTTACTTTCTAGTATGTCATTTTGCATTGTGTATAAAATTGTGTGCATCTCTCTCTCTCTCACACACACACACACACACACACACACACACACACATACACACACACACACACAGAAATGCAGTCCTCAGTTTCGGTTGTTTCTCTGTGGTCTGAATGTGGCCTGTGTGTTAGATATGTTCATTACTTTTTATATCTAGACTTTGATTATGACTCTTCAGGACCACCAGGGTTAGGGTTAGAGTTACAGTGTGTTCATGATCTTAATGTGTGATGGATCATAAGGTTCACCGGGAGATGATGGATCACTGGATGCAACCAATGTGGCAGGAGTCGGACGTCTCCTCCTGATCTGTAACACACACACACACACACACACACACATATCGTCAGTGAGTCAATCACAATCTTCTGTTCTCATGGTTTTAATAATCTATTGGAGACTCCGATGCTTCAGCACACGGAATTGTAAGTTTAATGTTTCATCATTTTATCACGTCTGAATGAGGGTCAGTCTCAGTGGGAAGTGTGGGTGTGAGTGTGTGTGTGAGTGTGTATGAGTGTGGGTGTGGGTGCGAGTGTGGGTGTGGGTGTGGGTGTTAGCGGGGGTGTCAGTGTGAGTGTGGGTGTGAGTGTGGGTGTGGGTGTAAGTGTGAGTGTCAGTGTGGGTGTTAGTGTGGGTGTCAGTGTGGGTGTGGGTGTAAGTGTGAGTGTGGGTGTCAGTGTGGGTGTCAGTGTGGGTGTGAGTGTGGGTGTGGGTGTGTGTGTGGGTGTGAGTGTGGGTGTAAGTGTGAGTGTGGGTGTCAGTGTGGGTGTCAGTGTGGGTGTGGGTGTTAGCATGGGTGTCAGTGTGGGTGTGGGTGTTAGTGTGGGTGTGAGTGTGGGTGTGTGTGTGAGTGTGGGTGTAAGTGTGGGTGTGGGTGTCAGTGTGGGTGTAAGTGTGGGTGTCAGTGTGGGTGTGAGTTTGGGTGTGAGTGTGGGTGTGGGTGTTACTGTGGGTGTGAGTGTGGGTGTTAGTGTGGGTGTGGGTGTTAGTGTGGGTGTTACTGTGGGTGTTAGTGTGGGTGTGAGTGTGGGTGTGAGTGTGGGTGTTACTGTGGGTGTGAGTGTTACTGTGGGTGTGGGTGTTACTGTGGGTGTTAGTGTGGGTGTGGGTGTTACTGTGGGTGTGGGTGTTAGTGTGGGTGTGGGTCTTACTGTGGGTGTTAGTGTGGGTGTGAGTGTGGGTGTTACTGTGGGTGTGGGTGTTAGTGTGTGTGTGAGTGTGGGTGTGGGTGTTACTGTGGGTGTGGGTGTGGGTGTTAGTGTGGGTGTGAGTGTGGGTGTGGGTGTTACTGTGGGTGTGGGTGTTAGTGTGGGTGTGGGTGTTACTGTGGGTGTGGGTGTTAGTGTGGGTGTGGGTGTGGGTGTTAGTGTGGGTGTTAGTGTGGGTGTTACTGTGGGTGTGGGTGTTAGTGTGGGTGTGGGTGTGGGTGTTAGTGTGTGTGTGAGTGTGGGTGTGGGTGTTACTGTGGGTGTGGGTGTGGGTGTGGGTGTTAGTGTGGGTGTGAGTGTGGGTGTGGGTGTTACTGTGGGTGTGGGTGTTAGTGTGGGTGTGGGTGTTACTGTGGGTGTGGGTGTTAGTGTGGGTGTTAGTGTGGGTGTGGGTGTGGGTGTTAGTGTGGGTGTTACTGTGGGTGTGGGTGTTAATGTGGGTGTTAGTGTGGGTGTGGGTGTGGGTGTTAGTGTGTGTGTGAGTGTGGGTGTGGGTGTTACTGTGGGTGTGGGTGTGGGTGTGGGTGTTAGTGTGGGTGTGAGTGTGGGTGTGGGTGATACTGTGGGTGTGTGTGTTAGTGTGTGGTGTGGGTGTTACTGTTGGTGTTGGTGTTAGTGTGTTGGTGTTGTTTACTGTGGGTGTGGGTGTGACTGTGGGTGTTAGTGTGGGTGTGGGTGTTAGTGTGGGTGTGAGTGTGGGTGTGGGTGTTAGTGTGGGTGTTAGTGTGGGTGTGGGTGCTACTTTGGGTGTGGGTGTTAGTGTGGGTGTTAGTGTGGGTATTACTGTGGGTGTGGGTGTGGGTGTTAGTGTGGGTGTGAGTGTGGGTGTTACTGTGGGTGTGGGTGTTGGTGTGGGTGTTAGTGTGGGTGTGGGTGTTAGTGTGGGTGTGAGTGTGGGTGTTACTGTGGGTGTGGGTGTTAGTGTGGGTGTGGGTGTTAGTGTGGGTGTTAGTGTGGGTGTGGGTGTTACTGTGGGTGTGGGTGTGGGTGTGGGTGTGGGTGTTAGTGTGGGTGTGAGTGTGGGTGTGGGTGTTACTGTGGGTGTGGGTGTGGGTGTTAGTGTGGGTGTGAGAGTGGGTGTGGGTGTTACTGTGGGTGTGGGTGTTAGTGTGGGTGTTACTGTGGGTGTGGGTGTTAGTGTGGGTGTGAGTGTGGGTGTGGGTGCTACTTTGGGTGTGGGTGTTAGTGTGGGTGTTAGTGTGGGTATTACTGTGGGTGTGGGTGTTAGTGTGGGTGTTACTGTGGGTGTGGGTGTTAGTGTGGGTGTGAGTGTGGGTGTGGGTGCTACTTTGGGTGTGGGTGTTAGTGTGGGTATTACTGTGGGTGTGGGTGTTAGTGTGGGTGTTACTGTGGGTGTGGGTGTTAGTGTGGGTGTGGGTGTTAGTGTGGGTGTGAGTGTGGGTGTTACTGTGGGTGTGGGTGTTGGTGTGGGTGTTAGTGTGGGTGTTAGTGTGGGTGTTAGTGTGGGGGGTCTCCGTTAGTGTGGGTGGGGTGTTACGTGTGGGCTGTGGGTGTTAGTGTCGGGATGTAGTGGGGTGCTTAGGTGTGGGTGTGTTTAGTGTGGGTGTATGGTCGGGGTGTTCGTGTGGGTTTGCTTGTGTGTGTTCTTGTGGGTTGTGTGGGTGTTAGTGTGGGTGGGGTGTTTGGGGTGGTGTGGGTGTTTGTTTGGTGGGTGTTAGTTGTGGGTGTTCGTGTGGTGTTTGTGTGGGTGTTAGTGGGGGTGGGGTGTTTGGTGTGTGGTGTGGGTGTGGGTGTTGTGGGTGTTGTTGGGTGTTGGTGTGGGTGTTGGTGTGGGTGTTGGTGTGGGTGTTAGTGTGGGTGTTAGTGTGGGTGTGGGTGTTAGTGTGGGTGTGGGTGTTAGTGTGGGTGTGGGTGTTAGTGTGGGTGTTACTGTGGGTGTGGGTGTTGGTGTGGGTGTTAGTGTGGGTGTTAGTGTGGGTGTTAGTGTGGGTGTGGGTGTTAGTGTGGGTGTTGGTGTGGGTGTTGGTGTGGGTGTTAGTGTGGGTGTTAGTGTGGGTGTGGGTGTTAGTGTGGGTGTTAGTGTGGGTGTGGGTGTTAGTGTGGGTGTGGGTGTAAGTGTGGGTGTGGGTGTAAGTGTGGGTGTTTTGTCTAGGTCGTGGGTGGGGTGTTCGTGCTGGTGTCGTGTGGGTGTCGTGGGTGGGTGTTCGTGTGGGTAGTGGTGTTATCGTGTGGGTGTGGGGTGTTCGTGTGGGTGTTAGTGTCGGGTGTTAGGTGTGGGTGGTGTGTGGGTGTTCTTGTGGTTGTTCGTGTGGGTGTGGCGGGTGTTTCTGTGGGGTGGGTGTCGTGTGGGTGTGGTGTGTGTCGGTGTGGGTGTGGCGTGAGTGTGGGTGTTCCTGTGGGTGTGGTGTAGTGTGAGGTGTGGGGGGTTCGTGTGGGTGTGGGTTCGGGTGGGTGGAGTGGGGTGTTACGTGTGGGGTTTGTCGTGGGTGTTAGTGTGGGTGTTCGTGTGGGTGTTAGTGTGGTGTATGTGGGTGTGGGTGTTCGTGTGGTGTGGGTGCTGGGTGGTGTGGGTGTTAGTGTGGGTGTTAGTGTGGGTGTGGGTGTTAGTGTGGGTGTTAGTGTGGGTGTGGGTGTTAGTGTGGGTGTGGGTGTAAGTGTGGGTGTTAGTGTGGGTGTTAGTGTGGGTGTGAGTGTGGGTGTTACTGTGGGTGTTAGTGTGGGTGTTAGTGTGGGTGTGGGTGTTACTGTGGGTGTGGGTGTTAGTGTGGGTGTGACAGTCTCTCTCTCTCTCTCTCTCTCTCTCTCTCTCTCTCTCTCCAACCCCCCACCCCCCCCCCCCCCACACACACACACACACACACACACACACTTCTCCTTCATCCTGGACTCATTACACTTCACCACTTCCATCACACCCCCTGATTCACTGTTTATATGGTCATGTGACACATAAGTACACAAAAATACAACTGAACACAATAACGCCAATCAGCTCACCCCCCATACATTACAATCACACACACACACACACACACACACACACACACACACACACACACACACACACACACACCTACTTACATGCTCAGCAGCTTCAGGGTCCAGGTGAGAGTCCAGCAGTGGAACTGTGAACTGAATTTTACGAGGACTTCCCTCCATAGCAGAGAGACAGAGTGATGATTGTTGAAGTTAAAAAGGATAAAAGGATATAGTAATAAGAGCAAGGGTGAGGATGATGATGATGATGATGATGATGGTGATGTTTATGGTGATGAAGTACAGGTGAAATCCCAATATTAATAAATCCTTTTATTTCCTCTTTTTGTTTTATCTCTCAAAATATTTCCTTCATTCTCATTCTCTCATCTCTTCTTGCTGCTTGTTCTCTGCTCACTGCGGTAAAACACACACACACACACACACACACACACACACACACACACACACACACACACACACACACACACACTCCCTCCATCCTCTCTCTGCCTTTCTCCTCTGCAGCTTCAACTCTTTCTGAACCCGCCCACTGATTGGCTCCACCAATCAGCACTATGCTGATCTCTGATTAGCTGCTTTATCTGCCAGTCACTGCACCAATCAGCTTTATTCTCACACACTACACTGAAGGATGTCATTATGGAGAAAAATGTGAAATGAACAGGAACAACAACTCATGACACACAATCATTAAAACACACACACACACACACACACACACACACACACACACACACACACACACACACACACACACCCCAAAGCTTTGAAAATAGACAATCTGAAATCTAAAAAATCTAAAAAAACAGCTGTGAAAGTGATTGTTAACTAAAACTGATACATGTACAGCATTTATTTTTCACTACTTTCACAGCTAAATATTTACAGCATGGGATTATAAATCAGTATAAACACTGAGAGTGGGATTATAAATCAGTATAAACACTGAGAGTGGGATTATAAATCAGTATAAACACTGAGAGTGGGATTATAAATCAGTATAAACACTGAGAGTGGGATTATAAATCATTATAAACACTGAGAGTGGGATTATAAATCAGTATAAACACTGAGAGTGGGATTATAAATCATTATAAACACTGAGAGTGGGATTATAAATCAGTATAAACACTGAGAGTGGGATTATAAATCATTATAAACACTGAGAGTGGGATTATAAATCAGTATAAACACTGAGAATGTTACGGTTGAGCCCGGACCTTTGGCCATGTGCTTATGTCCTGTGTCACGTGTCTGCCCCGCCCTTGTTACTCCGCCACGTCTCTACACACCTGTTCCCTATGTATTAATTGTGATGTCTATTTAACCGTGTAGTGTTGCATCATCACCATGACCGTCCCCTCGTCCTTTGTCCAGTTTGTTTGTCTATGTTCCTGTTCTGTGTTTCTTATTTATTAAACCCTATTTATCGGAAGCTATCCTGCGTATGGGTCTGCCCCCCCCCTCCCCCCCTCCCCGTGTGACAGAGAGTGGGATTATAAATCATTATAAACACTGACAGATATTTGGATGTGTGTGTGTGTGTGTGTGTGTGTGTGTGTGTGTGTGTGTGTGTGTGTGTGTGTGTGTGTGTGTGTGTGTGTGTGTGTGTGTGTGTAATGGTGTAAAATGACACTCAGAGATAAATCTTCAGGTTTGCTGCCACTTTACTGTCATTAAAACACACAAGTCAATACATTAACAACAAGACATTAGAGTTAATAATCATTTATTACTATAATTAATATCACAAATAACTTAAATCAACATCTGAACACAGACTATTGAATAATTCTCATAGTACTGTATGATTAATTTGATTATTCAGAAAATGTGTGTGTGTGCGTGTGCGTGTGTGTGTGTGTGTGTGTGCGTGTGCGTGTGCGTGTGCGTGTGTGTGTTTAAAAGCTACTTTTTGCCAAATCTCTGTGGCACAGCGAGGCTCCAGATCTGTTGAGGAACACCGTCCCAGTCCCGAGACTGAATTCTCTCATCAGTGCGAACATCAGTGTGTGAACCACGTCCAAACCTACACAACACACACACCAATAACACACACACATGAATACACTACAGACACTTCAATAACACAAACATCAATACACAGCACACAAACACAATCATGGATATTTGTGTGTGTGTGTGTGTGTGTGTGTGTGTGTGTGTGTGTGTGTGTGTATACCGTAGAGGGTGGTGTAACACTGATGGCTCTCGTGACTGTCTCTGTAGGTTGTGTAGAAACAAACTCAACACCATCTTCAGAAGGCGATCATCAGTAACACCACTGAGCTGCTGGTTGTTCACCTGTAACACACACACACACACACACACACACACACACACACACACACACACACACACACACAGAGGGACATGTTATGTTAATTCATTGCAGAGGTGGGAGTAAGTCACACATGTGCAAGTCACTAGTAAGTCATGAAAGTCAAGTCGAGTCTTTTTTTAATATCTGTCAAGCAAGTCTCAAGTTTGACAGATTTTAAACAGATCACAAACTGCCACTTCCAGTTGTCCAGTAGTCTGAGAGCATTAATATACACACCTTTTGTAGCACAGCCAAGAGTCACAGACAAGAAAGTACTGAAGATTTCAGTTTACGTCTTAAATATAAGTTAAAAACGATGAAACAAATTCATGTCATAATTAGACTATTTCATTTTTTACAAAATAATATTAAAGTAAGGAACATTTTTATAGCCAGTTTTATAGCTTGTGATTGTGTATAAAAGGTCAGTTAGCTGTAGTGTAGTGTTCAGTTCCTAGTGTTCAGGTCCTAGTGTTAAGTTCCTAGTGTTCAGTTCCTAGTGTTCAGGTCCTAGTGTTAAGTTCCTAGTGTTCAGTTCCTAGTGTTCAGGTCCTAGTGTTAAGTTCCTAGTGTTCAGGTCCTAGTGTTCAGGTCCTAGTGTTCAGCACTTTGTTCTCTATCAAGTGCCCTAATGTGGAAATCTGTATTTAGTTTAAACCAATTTAACAATTTTAACAATTTAACTTTTTAACTTACCAAAGTCTCTGTCATGTTTTCCTCAAAGTCCAGGGCCGTGTCTCCATCTGTCTGTCCATGTGTCTCCCCGACAACCACCAGAAACACGGCAAACACCACAGACCACACACTCATATCCATCTCAAACACACTCAACTATCAAATAAACAACTGAATCTGAGGGAGAAAGTGAGGTTTTATAGACAAAAACACACACACGGGACTGAACGTGATGACGTTGTTAAACATCCCACAGGACAATAAACAGTTAGCCATTAAATTGTTCCATTCATGAATCTCCTGAGGGTCACACAAAGTGAGGAAAGTGAGGATTAAAGAGGACTTACTGAGATCTTATAAACACACACACACACACACACACACACACACACACACACACACACACACACACACACACACACACACACACACACACACACACAGAGCAACACTCCTCTAGGATAAAATGGTTAACAGTCAATTAATCACCATGACAACCAAGCAGAATACAGTTTTCCTGTGTGTGTGTGTGTGTATGTGTGTGTGTGTGTGTGAGAGAGAGAGAGAGAGAGAGAGAGAGAGAGAGAGAGAGACTTTTGTATAAGATTTGAGCCAGTAACAGGACACACTAAATGTTAAAGCTGTGTGTAAATTAAATATTACAAATTAGGTGTCAAAAGGAGTCGAAATACACAAGTGAGTTTAAATTAGAATTAAAACCAACATTAAACTGATCACTGACCGGAACGTAATCAATACAACAGTGAGTAAAGCATCAGGGATCCGTTTAAACACAGCTTTAATAATAACTGGCACAAAGAGTCGAGTCAAATCTTTTAATTCACATCAGCACCATTTGAACATCTTGAGTTCCTTAATTACGACATGCTGTGTTTCCTGCTCTAACTAAAGAAATCTAACTTTACTGGATATTTATTTAAATATTTATTTTTATGTTTGTCTCAAACAGCCAGTAAATAAAATGATGGCGTCAGTGATGCTCACGTAAGGCACTTGCAACAGAACTGAGAAATAAAACCTGAAACCTGCAGCTTGTTTAGATTCACATAAAGAATTAAAGAACACATTTCTAAAAAGACAAAGTTAATGATTCAAGTGTGAAAATCCATAAAAAATGTAAATATTCAGACATGAAAACATTTGAATAATTAAATAATGATTTAACAGAGAAACAAAACCAGGAACTTAGACACTTTATTTCCTTAAAAACACTTTTACTGAGTAAAATCTTCCCATGTTTAACTGCTAAGGAGCAACAGATCTGCAGTGATATAATATACACTGAAGTAGCTTTATCATGTTAGATGTGTGTAATGTGTGTTATAGCAGTGTGTAAATTAATCTAATAAAAATACAAGGTACCGTGTGTGTGTGTGTCTGTCTGTGTGTGTGTGCGTCTGTGTGTTTGTGTGTGTGTGTGTGTATGTGTGTGTGTGTGTTTGTGTCTGTGTGTGTGTGTGTGTGTGTGTGTGTGTGTGTGTATGTGTGTGTGTGTGTGTGTGTGTGTGTGTGTGTGTGTGTGTATGTGTGTGTGTGTGTGTTTGTGTGTGTGTGTGTGTGTGTGTGTGTGTGTGTGTGTGTGTGTGTGTGTTTGTGTCTGTGTGTGTGTGTGTGTGTGTGTGTGTGTGTGTGTGTGTGTGTGTGTGTGTGTGTGTGTGTATGTGTGTTACCCTTGAACACACAGCATTTTATGTTAAAATATAAACACAGACAGAACCTAATGTTAGATGTGATAATATACAGGTTTAATTTTTCAGGGTTGTTTCCTTGTGTGACTTTAACAGAATTACATTATTACTGATTTCCAGATTAAATCTTTCCTCACATTTGTGCAAAGTTTGTCTGTAGATAAGTGGGTGTGTCCGTCTCACTCATATTTAAATACAAAAACACACCTCAATAAAGCTTCATAATCTGACATGATTTCATGAGAAAATCTGAAAACAAACTCATCCTATTTACTGATGCTGTAATCTGTCATCCTGTAATCTGTCAGCCTGTAATCCGTAATCCTATAATCTGCAATCCTGTAATCTGTCATCCTGTAATCTGTCATGCTGTAATCTGTAATCCTGTAATCTGTAATCCTATAATCTGTAATCCTTTAATCTGCAATCTGTAATCCTGTAATCTGTCATCCTGTAATCTGTCTGTAATCCTGTAATCTGTCATGCTGTAATCTGTAATCCTGTAATCTGTAATCCTATAATCTGTAATCCTTTAATCTGCAATCTGTCATCCTGTAAACTGTCTGTCATCCTGTAATCCTGTAATCTGTCATGCTGTAATCTGTAATCCTGTAATCTGTAATCCTATAATCTGCAATCTGTCATGCTGTAATCTGTAATCCTGTAATCTGCAATCCTATAATCTGCAATCTGTCATCCTGTAATCTGTAATCCTGTAATCTGCAATCCTATAATCTGCAATCTGTCATCCTGTAATCTGTCTGTCATCCTGTAATCTGTAATCCTATAATCTGCAATCTGTCATCCTGTAATCCTGTAATCTGTCATCCTGTAATCTGCAATCCTATAATCTGCAATCTGTCATCCTGTAATCTGTCATCCTGTAATGTGTCATCCTGTAATCTGTAATCCTGTAATCTGTAATCCTGTAATCTGTCATTCTGTAATCTGTCATCCTGTAATCTGTCATCTGTCATCCTGTAATCTGTCATCCTGTAATCTGTAATCTCTAACCTATAATCTGTAACCCGTAATCGGTCATCTGTAATCTACATCTCTGAGCCACACTTCGTCAAAGCTGGGATCATTTCACTGTGCTGTAATGCAGCGGGTCTTAAACTTCCTCTCCATTAAGATCAACCAGAACACACATACACAAACATACACACACATACACAAGCATACACAAACATACACAAACATACACAAGCATACACAAACATACACAAACATACACAAACATACACAAGCATACACAAGCATACACAAACATACACAAGCATACACAAACATACACAAACATACACAAACATACACAAACATACACAAGCATACACAAACATACACAAGCATACACAAACATACACAAACATACACAAGCATACACAAGCATACACAAACATACACAAACATACACAAGCATACACAAGCATACACAAACATACACAAACATACACAAGCATACACAAACATACACAAGCATACACAAGCATACACAAACATACACAAACATACACAAGCATACACAAACATACACAAACATACACAAGCATACACAAACATACACAAGCATACACAAACATACACAAACATACACAAACATACACAAGCATACACAAACATACACAAGCATACACAAGCATACACAAACATACACAAACATACACAAGCATACACAAGCATACACAAGCATACACAAGCATACACAAACATACACAAACATACACAAGCATACACAAACATACACAAACATACACAAGCATACACAAGCATACACAAGCATACACAAGCATACACAAACATACACAAACATACACAAGCATACACAAACATACACAAACATACACAAACATACACAAGCATACACAAGCATACACAAACATACACAAGCATACACAAGCATACACAAACATACACAAACATACACAAGCATACACAAACATACACAAACATACACAAGCATACACAAGCATACACAAGCATACACAAACATACACAAACATACACAAGCATACACAAACATACACAAACATACACAAGCATACACAAACATACACAAACAAAACTTTAAACCATTCACAACATTTAACAATATGGACTATAATACTTTGAACTATAAATAATATTTTTTATCA